>NC_084569.2:35544958-35597458 GCF_033978685.3 Nerophis lumbriciformis | reverse complement strand
CAAATACAATTTAAATACAAATTGAATGCCTCTTTTCTATTTGCAGCCTTCTGAGGTAAATATTAACATTAACTTTTTCCACAGGCTAATACATTTTAAAATAAAATAACAATGAATAAACCAAACATTGAGGACACTGATCTAATCTGATGTGCCCAAGCCAGATACCTGGCATCTTTTCTTGGATGCTAGTTCATTAATGTCGGGGCTCAGGCTTTGAGCTGAGGCAACCTTCATTATCGAACAAAGGTGTTCATCAGTCATTATATCCCGTAGTCCACCCGGACCAAAGTCTTGGGGGCGTGCCTTAAAGGCACTGCTATTAACGTCCGCTTTTCATCCATTCCACACAACGTGCCGGTCCAGTCACAGGGATATGTGCGGCTTCTGTCCGCACACACAAGTTAATGCATTGCATACTTGATCAACAGTGATACAGGTCACACTGAGGGTGCCCGAATAAACAACTTTAACATTGTTAGAAATATACGGCACAATGTGAACCCACACCAAACAAGAATGACAAACACATTTCGGGAGAACATCCGCACTGTAAACACAACAGAACAAATACCCAGAACCCTTTGCAGAACTAACTCTTCCGACACACACACACACACATTCCTTGTAGCGTCCCGGAAGAGTTAGTGCTGCAAAAGGTTCTGGGTATTTGTTCTGTTATGTTTATGTTGTGTTACGGTGCGGATGTTCTCCCGAAATGTGTTTTGTCATTCTTGTTTGGTGTGGGTTCACAGTGTGGCGTATATTTCTAACAGTGTTAAAGTTGTTTATATCGCCACCCTCAGTGTAACCTGTATGGCTGTTGATCAAGTATGCGTTGCATTCACTTGAGTGTGCGTGCAGAAGCCGCACTTATCATGTGACTGGGCCGGCACTCGTTGGACTGGATGAAGATTTTCGGGAGGGGCGCTGAAAATTTTGAGTTGTCAAGTATGAGAGTTGTCAATTATGATAATTAGCGGTGAATGCGGTGTGACCGCGGCACCGCCGATTACTGCGGCGGGCCAGCTCTAGTGTTAATTTGATATCGCCAAATTTGGCCCGCGGGCCAGAGTTTGACACCCATGCTTTACGGCAATCTGGTATGCAGTTTTTTAGTTGAGCGCAAACAGAATCTGTTCCGTTATGTTCCCCTTTTTAAAGTAACATTTTAAAACGTTGCGATCACTAGCCTGCCTCGTCACAATTGCCGCTACATGCAATAATGTAATCTTATTTTTGAGAAACCAGTACGGTTCTTACTTTCAGCATGCTGGCGTCTCCTGAGATGAGCATACACAGCACTGGGATTTCAATGCTGCCACTACCTGTTGGAGAACAACAAATATCACTGACAAAGGGAAAAATATCTCATCAGGCGCAAGACGTTGCTGCCAGTCAGTCCTTTCTTTTTTTTTTAGAATTTATTCATCAATCAAACAAAACAATACACAGCAATATTATGCAATATAAATGTTTTTGCTTGGTTCTCTCATGAGCTGCCATGATTTCTTCAGGACTCCATTATGAACTGACGATATTATTTGAGGTACCCAGTCAATAGTCACGTAAATCAAGTGTAGATCTTACCCAGAATGCCGGTGCGCTGGTGAGAGATATGACCTTCCAGACCTGCACGAAAGGCCGTCTCTCCTCCCCTTCGGCCGCTACTCCCATCATCCACCAGCAAGAACGCTTGGTGGTTGCTGTCCAGGAGGCACGAGTCATGTGCCGTGTTCTGGACGTAGTAGCAAGCGGGGAAGCTTCCCTTTAAATGGATGACAGAATAGTCGGTCAGAAGTCCATCCATCCATCCATCCATCTTTTTCCGCTTATCCGAGGTCGGGTCGCGGGGGCAGCAGCCTAAGCAGGGAAGCCCAGACGTCCCTCTCCCCAGCCACTTCGTCCAGCTCTTCCTGTGGGACCCCGAGGCGTTCCCAGGCCAGCCGGGAGACATAGTCTTCCCAACGTGTCCTGGGTCTTCCCCGCGGCCTCCTACCGGTCGGACGTGCCCTAAACACCTCCCTAGGGAGGCGTTCGGGTGGCATCCTGACCAGATGCCCGAACCACCTCATCTGGCTCCTCTCGATGTGGAGGAGCAGCGGCTTTACTTTGAGCTCCTCCCGGATGGCAGAGCTTCTCACCCTATCTCTAAGGGAGAACCCCGCCACCCGGCGGAAGAAACTCATTTCGGCCGCTTGTACCCGTGATCTTGTCCTTTCGGTCATAACCCAAAGCTCATGACCATAGGTGAGGATGGAAACGTAGATCGACCGGTAAATTGAGAGCTTTGCCTTCCGGCTCAGCTCCTTCTTCACCACAACGGATCGATACAGCGTCCGCATTACTGAAGACGCCACACCGATCCGCCTGTCGATCTCACGATCCACTCTTCCCTCACTCGTGAACAAGACTCCCAGGTACTTGAACTCCTCCACTTGGGGCAAGATCTCCTCCCCAACCCGGAGATGGCACTCCACCCTTTCCCGGGCGAGAACCATGGACTCGGACTTGGAGGTGCTGATTCTCATCCCAGTCGCTTCACACTCAGCTGCGAACCGATCCAGTGAGAGCTGAAGATCCTGGCCAGATGAAGCCATCAGGACCACATCATCTGCAAAAAGCAGAGACCTAATCCTGCAGCCACCAAACCAGATCCCCTCAACGCCTTGATTGGGCCTAGAAATTCTGTCCATAAAAGTTATGAACAGAATCGGTGACAAAGGGCAGCCTTGGCGGAGTCCAACCCTCACTGGAAACGTGTCCGACTTACTACCGGCAATGCGGACCAAGCTCTGGCACTGATCATACAGGGAGCGGACTGCCACAATCAGACAGTCCGATACCCCATACTCTCTGAGCACTCCCCACAGGACTTCCCGAGGGACACGGTCGAATGCCTTCTCCAAGTCCACAAAAGACATGTAGACTGGTTGGGCAAACTCCCATGCACCCTCAAGGACCCTGCCGAGAGTATAGAGCTGGTCCACAGTTCCACGACCAGGACAAAAACCACACTGTTCCTCCTGAATCCGAGGTTCGACTATCCGGCGTAGCCTCCTCTCCAGTACACCTGAATAGACCTTACCGGGAAGGCTGAGGAGTGTGATCCCACGATAGTTAGAACACACCCTCCGGTTCCCCTTCTTAAAGAGAGGAACCACCACCCCGGTCTGCCAATCCAGAGGTACCGCCCCCGATGTCCACGCGATGCTGCAGAGTCTTGTCAACCAAGACAGCCCCACAGCATCCAGGGCCTTAAGGAACTCCGGGCGGATCTCATCTACCCCCGGGGCCTTGCCACCGAGGAGCTTTTTAACTACCTCAGCAACCTCAGCCCCAGAAGTCAGGAGAGACAACCCAAACTAACTACGGTAGGAAGGGGATTCATATGGCTCCATTCCTCGCGGTTTACCTGACACATGAAACCTGACCAATTGGGGGAGTGCACTATCCACTTCAGCCGGCAGGTGGCAGTAGAGTGTTGAATATTTCTAAATGTGTTGAGTGGCAATTCCAACTTTGACCACAGCATCAGTTGCTATGTAGAGTGGCTCTTTTCATCATTTTCAGCAGACTGCATTGCAAAATGATTTAACACTTTCCTCACACCTTCCTGACTGTATTACTTTAGTAAAGTTGCAGGAAAAACACATTTTCTGATTTATATATCTCAATGATCCCCAGAGCAAACTAAGTCAAGAACAAGGTGCATAGGTAGCCAGTAGGAGTGGTATCAATCCGATACCAAGTAAATATAGAGCTAATATTTCTGATACTTTTTACTTAACATTTGTGATCATTGGATGATTTTGTGATTTGAAGTTTAATTTGTTGATCATAATTACAATCAGAACACAAAAAAGGGCAAAGGACAAACAAAAAAATTATGTGAACAGTTTTAATAAGCTATAAATTAGAGGTGTTCTGATCAGGGTTTTATGCTGCCGATTCCGATAATCCATGAGTGAGTTCAACTAATACCGATCGCATGTATTTTACACAAATTTCCAGACTGCATGAAAATAGAGAAAGTAACCCCACCCTTTAAAAAAGTAAATAAATCAGGATTTTCTAATTATAGGCCGATATCGTTACTTTCACGGTTCTGTAAGATTCTGGAGAAGTTATCTACGATTAGACTGAACACATTTCTTAATGAATTTAGGATTTTAAGTTACAGCCAATATGGGTTTCGACCTAATCATTCAACTGCTACAGCAATCATGGAACTAACTGAATAAATCCGCCAACGCAATAGATAAAAAGCACTATTTAGTAAGCAAAATAAAAGCCACAGCCACCATCAAAACCCTGCTGACCATTCAGCGGGCCCATAATTATTAAAAGTTGAAGTATGAGCAATAATAATATGGGCTGCTTGCATTGCAAGTGTCCATTCACTGCTGCTTAGCAGCATGTGACTGGGCGCGGGCATTGCAGCGGGCCCATAATTATTAAAAGTTAAAGTATGAGCAATAATAATATGGGGTGCTTGCATTGCAAGTGTCCATTCACTGCTGCTTAGCAGCATGTGAATGGGCGCTGGCATTGCAGCGGGCCCGTAATTATTAAAAGTTGAAGTATGAGCAATAATAATATGGGCTGCTTGCATTGCAAGCACCCATTCACTGCTGCTTAGCAGCATGTGAATGGGCGCGGGCATTGCAGCGGGCCCATAATTATTAAAAGTTGAAGTATGAGCAATAATAATATGGGCTGCTTGCATTGCAAGTGTCCATTCACTGCTGCTTAGCAGCATGTGAATGGGCGCGGGCATTGCAGCGGGCCCATAATTATTAAAAGTTGAAGTATGAGCAATAATAATATCGGCTGCTTGCATTGCAAGTGTCCATTCACTGCTGCTTAGCAGCATGTGAATGGGTGCGGGCATAGCAGCGGGCCCATAATTATTAAAAGTTGAAGTATGAGCAATAATAATATGGGCTGCTTGCATTGCAAGTGTCCATTCACTGCTGCTTAGCAGCATGTGAATGGG
This sequence comes from Nerophis lumbriciformis, assembly GCF_033978685.3. NCBI lineage: Eukaryota > Metazoa > Chordata > Actinopteri > Syngnathiformes > Syngnathidae > Nerophis > Nerophis lumbriciformis. Next base: position 35,592,459 of record NC_084569.2, on the reverse strand, counting down.
CGCTGGCATTGCAGCGGGCCCATAATTATTAAAAGTTGAAGTGTGAGCAATAATAATATGGGCTGCTTGCATTGCAAGTGTCCATTCACTGCTGCTTAGCAGCATGTGAATGGGCGCGGGCATTGCAGCGGGCCCATAATTATTAAAAGTTGAAGTATGAGCAATAATAATATGGGCTGCTTGCATTGCAAGTGTCCATTCACTGCTGCTTAGCAGCATGTGAATGGGCGCGGGCATTGCAGCGGGCCCATAATTATTAAAAGTTGAAGTATGAGCAATAATAATATGGGCTGCTTGCATTGCAAGTGTCCATTCACTGCTGCTTAGCAGCATGTGAATGGGCGCGGGCATTGCAGCGGGCCCATAATTATTAAAAGTTGAAGTATGAGCAATAATAATATGGGCTGCTTGCATTGCAAGTGTCCATTCACTGCTGCTTAGCAGCATATGAATGGGCGCTGGCATTGCAGCGGGCCCATAATTATTAAATGTTGAAGTAAGAGCAATAATAATATGGGCTGCTTGCATTGCAAGTGTCCATTCACTTACTGCTTAGCAGCATGTGAATGGGCGCGGGCATTGCAGCGGGCCCATAATTATTAAAAGTTGAAGTATGAGCAATAATAATATGGGCTGCTTGCATTGCAAGCACCCATTCACTGCTGCTTAGCAGCATGTGAATGGGCGATTGCATTTCAGCAGGCCCATAATAAAAGTTGACGTATGAGCAATAATAATATGGGCTGCTTGCATTTCAGCTAGGCCCATAATGATGTAAAAAATGTGAACAAATAAAAAAACTAAGAGACCTGAAACAAATCCCTTGGTAGTTATCCTATTTGGAGCGATCCACCCACCCTCAGTCGTGAGGAGAACAAGTTCGTGGAATGTGCAGCGCTTAATGAGTACCTCTGCATTAACGAGCTGTTGTCTGTCGAACACAATGCCCCAGGGTGCGATTCCCACAGCTATGACTTTCTTCTTGGAGATCTTCGAAGCTGCAGCGCTGTGGTCCCTCACCGCCTCGCCGACACAGCGAGCCACGCCTTCCCGTAGACCCCCCGTAAAGATCCAGGCCCCTGGGTGAGAGAGGGGGTGTGATTTTGATTTTTTTTTTCAAAACATTAAGGATATAAATACCAAAAGAGTAAGCCTTTACAATATGGTGCAATTTCAAGTTTCAAACTCCTTAAAGGGGAACTGCACTTTTTTTTGGAATGTTGCTTATCATTCACAATCCCTATGTAAGACATGAACACATGTGGTATTCTTTTTTTTAATGTATTCTAAGTCGTAAAATGTGGCAAGTAAGAGGTGGCTAACAATGCAGATAATGGACGTACACTATTCAGCCCATAAAGCCCTCTAAAAAACTGCCAACAATACCCCATTTACATCTTCTGACCTGAATACTACCCAAATATTAGCGATATTGTTAATATAAGTGCCAATAATAATAATAATAATAATAGATTTTATTTGTAAAAGCACTTTACATTGAGTAAAGAACTTCAAAGTGCTAAAGTGTATTAAAAAAATAAATAAAAATAAATAAATAATAATAATAATAATAAAAAATGTTTTTAAATAATAAACAAATAAATACAAATAAAAACTATCCATCCATCCATCCATCTTCTTCCGCTTATCCGAGGTCGGGTCGCGGGGGCAGCAGCCTAAGCAGGGAAGCCCAGACTTCCCTCTCCCCAGCCACTTCGTCCAACTCTTCCTGTGGGACCCCGAGGCGTTCCCAGGCCAGCCGGGAGACATAGTCTTCCCAACGTGTCCTGGGTCTTCCCCGCGGCCTCCTACCGGTCGGACGTGCCCTAAACACCTCCCTAGGGAGGCGTTCGGGTGGCATCCTGACCAGATGCCCGAACCACCTCATCTGGCTCCTCTCGATGTGGAGGAGCAGCGGCTTTACTTTGAGCTCCTCCCGGATGGCAGAGCTTCTCACCCTATCTCTAAGGGAGAGCCCCGCCACCCGGCGGAGGAAACTCATTTCGGCCTCTTGTACCCGTGATCTTGTCCTTTCGGTCATAACCCAAAGCTCATGACCATAGGTGAGGATGGGAACGTAGATCGACCGGTAAATTGAGAGCTTTGCCTTCCGGTTCAGCTCCTTCTTCACCACAACGGATCGATACAGCGTCCGCATTACTGAAGACGCCGCACCGATCCGCCTGTCGAGCTCACGATCCACTCTTCCCTCACTCGTGAACAAGACTCCGAGGTACTTGAACTCCTCCACTTGGGGCAAGATCTCCTCCCCAACCCGGAGATGGCACTCCACCCTTTTCCGGGCGAGAACCATGGACTCGGACTTGGAGGTGCTGATTCTCATCCCAGTCGCTTCACACTCGGCTGCGAACCGATCCAGTGAGAGCTGAAGATCCTGGCCAGATGAAGCCATCAGGACCACATCATCTGCAAAAAGCAGAGACCTAATCCTGCAGCCACCAAACCAGATCCCCTCAACGCCTTGACTGCGCCTAGAAATTATGTCCATAAAAGTTATGAACAGAATCGGTGACAAAAGGCAGCCTTGGCGGAGTCCAACCCTCACTGGAAACGTGTCCGACTTACTGCCGGCAATGCGGACCAAGCTCTGGCACTGAGCATACAGGGAGCGGACTGCCACAATCAGACAGTCCGTTACCCCATACTCTCTGAGCACTCCCCACAGGACTTCCCGAGGGACACGGTCGAATGCCTTCTCCAAGTCCACAAAACACATGTAAGACTGGTTGGGCAAACTCCCATGCACCCTCAAGGACCCTGCCGAGAGTATAGAGCTGGTCCACAGTTCCACGACCAGGACGAAAACCACACTGTTCCTCCTGAATCCGAGGTTCGACTATCCGGCGTAGCCTCCTCTCCAGTACACCTGAATAGACCTTACCGGGAAGGCTGAGGAGTGTGATCCCACGATAGTTAGAGCACACCCTCCGGTTCCCCTTCTTAAAGAGAGGAACCACCACCCCGGTCTGCCAATCCAGAGGTACCGCCCTCGATGTCCACGCGATGCTGCAGAGTCTTGTCAACCAAGACAGCCCCACAGCATCCAGAGCCTTAAGGAACTCCGGGCGGATCTCATCTAACCCTGGGGCCTTGCCACCGAGGAGCTTTTTAACTACCTCAGCAACCTCAGCCCCAGAAATAGGAGAGCCCACCACAGACTCCCCAGGCACTGCTTCCTCATAAGAAGACGTGTTGGTGGGATTGAGGAGGTCTTCGAAGTATTCCCTCCACCGATCCACAACATCCGCAGTCGAGGTCAGCAGAACACCAAATAAAAACTAGAACAGCCAAATAGCTAAAACTAGTATGCATATATCTAAAAAAAAAAAAAGGGTTTTTAAGCCTTTTTTAAAAGCATCCACAGTCTGTGGTGCCCTCAGGTGGTCAGGGAGAGCGTTCCACAGACTGGGAGCGGCGGAGCAGAAAGCCCCGGTCTCCCATTGTTCGTAGCTTTGTCAATGCAGACAAACTCTTTTTAGCGGTGCCGTGATCACAGAGAGCCAACGAGCTTATGCTGCTATATTGACATATTGAGTTGGTGAATGTTCATTCCTATTCCCGATTATAAATCATGCCTCCTGGCTGGTTATGGATACCAAGTATCGCTACAAAATACACCCCCGCTACCACCAAACGCGCCCGGGAATCATTTTTGGTGTTTTAACCCCCAATTCCAAGCCTTGATGCTGAGTGCCAAGCAGGGAAGAATGCTGGTATGAGCTTTTAAACATAACCCGTTAACTGCTGCCAATCAAATGGTGAATAAGATACTCTTTAGGGTTCATATGTTTGTAAATTTTACTGTGATGAAGTCAGTGCCTCACCAGCCATCAACCTCACCGCACGTAACTGATATATATATATATATATATATATATATATATATATATATATATATATATATTTTTTTTTTTTTTTTTTTTTTTTTTTTTTTTTTTTTTTTTTTTTTTTTTTACAGCCCGGCCCCCGACCCAATTTTTTTTATTGTAATTTTGAAGAATGTATCTGAATGAAATGTCACATGTTAAATGTTTAAATATTAACAGTCAGTTTACTGTACTGTGCCAACTGTACTACTACACTGCAAAAAGGCAGTGTTCAAATACAAAGAAAAAAAAAAAATACAAAAATGAGGGGTATTTTACTTGAACTAAGCAAAATTATCTGCCAATAGAACAAGAAAATTTGGCTTGTCAAGACTTTCCAAAACAAGTAAAATTAGCTTACCTCAATGAACCCCAAAATACCTTAAACTAAGTATATTCTCACTAATAAAAAAGTGCACTTTTCTTGGTAGAAAAAACAAATATGAGACCTTTTTTCTCAATATGTTGAAAAATATTCTTAAATGAAGTAAATGCTAGTGCCATTATCTTGACATAATGATATGCGCTCGGCATTACACTTCTTGAAACCAGCAAACTTATACTAAAAACTAATTTATTGTTCTTAATGGAAAGGCAACAAGGCAACCGCTTGTCACTCTCGGGGTCTCCTAGCCGCTCAGACAAATCATGTTGTCTAAAAATGCATTTTTCCATCAATAACATGACATCATCGCGCCAAGTGCGTGCTCTTTCAGTCAATTAGTGCGCAATTTTTTTTTTAGATTGTAATTTTGAAGAATTAATCTGAATGTGCATGAACTATTTCTGTTCAAAATTGTTTGAAATGTTAAATGTTTAAATATTAACTGTCAGTTTACTGTACTGTGCCAACTGTACTACTATATGAGTACCTATTTTCTATTGTTTCATTGAAAATAAAACAGCATAGTCCATTTGGCTGTCATCTGTTTTAATTATGAGACACAATTGTGTCAAAGTCATGATTTTTTTATTTCATGCTTGAAATAAGAAATTATTACTTTGGAAAAAGTACTTTTATACTTGTGAGTGTTGATGACACAGCTTTGCAACACTTGATATTCTAGTTTCAAGCATGTTTTACTCAATATAGGTCATCAAATCTCAGCAACAAGCTGTAATATCTTACTGAGATCATTTAGGACCAAAACACTTAAAACAAGTAAAACAGACAGAAAATAAGCAAATATCACCCTTATTTGAGATATTTCATCTTACTTAGATTTCAGTTTTTGCAGTGTACCTGAGCATTTCTTGGACTACATGTGACCACATGAGAGGTGCACACTGTGGCCATACCAGTATCACCAAAACCATGAACCTTACCACATACAAAACCATCATTACACGCCTAGTGTTTACTCATTTTATCAATCCTAGATCATTCTCATTAATAGATGTGAGCATGTTTTACACTGTAAGAAGTTTCAAACGTTACTAAAAGCCGTCAAACCACGAGCCACACCTACTTCATTACCCAACGTACTTTTTTCCTTGTTCTCTTTGTTCTCCTTGCCTGCCACATCCACCCGTGCTTTACCTCTGCTCCCACACCTAACTAACCCCTGGCTAAATACTTCGCCGCTCCATGCTTTTACTTTGAAGCTTATATTGCACTGAACAGTAAGCCACCTGTACATGGACATTTATTTAATCGGATCATCATTTGGATCAGAACGTTACCGGAACCCTGAAAAAAATTATGTGATTATGACGATAAATCGGTATACTTTACTTTGACTTCGGAAAGGTGTTTTATTAATTGTGCTACGGCGCCATCTTTTGGACGAGTTTGATCACTACAGGTGCTAAATAAGCAGTAGACTTCCACTGTAAACAGACAAGGCTTTGTGCATTTCTGCTAGCCCGACGTTATTACGGTATTTATTTATAAATTTTTTTCCTTCTGTTCACTACTTTTGTTTTACCACTCTTTTTGAAATGGAGCTGTTCTGTGCTTTATATGTTGTGATTATGTACGGGTCTTCATGTTACGACATTCTGCGTATGTGTTTTTGGCTAGCAGTTAGCACTTGGAGTAGCTGTAACGTTGTGAATAAAACAGCTCGTTAAAGGGGAACATTATCACCAGACCTATGTAAGCGTCAATATATACCTTGATGTTGCAGAAAAAAGACCATATATTTTTTTAACCGATTTCCGAACTCTAAATGGGTGAATTTTGGCGAATTAAATGCCTTTCTAATATTCGCTCTCGGAGCGATGACGTCACATCGGGAAGCAATCCGCCATTTTCTCAAACACCGAGTCAAATCAGCTCTGCTATTTTCCGTTTTTTCAACTGTTTCCGTACCTTGGAGACATCATGCCTCGTCGGTGTGTTGTCGGAGGGTGTAACAACACGAACAGGGACGGATTCAAGTTGCACCAGTGGCCCAAAGATGCGAAAGTGGCAAGAAATTGGACGTTTGTTCCGCACACTTTACCGACGAAAGCTATGCTACGACAGAGATGGCAAGAATGTGTGGATATCCTGCGACACTCAAAGCAGATGCATTTCCAACGATAAAGTCAAAGAAATCTGCCGCCAGACCCCCATTGAATCTGCCGGAGTGTGTGAGCAATTCAGGGACAAAGTACCTCGGTAGCACGGCAAGCAATGGCGGCAGTTTGTTCCCGCAGACGAGCGAGCTATCGACCCTAGCTTCCTTGGCCTGCTGACATCAACTCCAAAACTGGACGGATCAGCTTTCAGGAAAAGAGCGCGGATGAGGGTATGTCTACAGAATATATTAATTGATGAAAATTGGGCTGTCTGCACTCTCAAAGTGCATGTTGTTGCCAAATGTATTTCATATATTTATATATATAATAAAATAAATAAATATACATATAGCTAGAATTCACTGAAAGTCAAGTATTTCATACATATATATTAGAGATGCGCGGATAGGCAATTATTTCATCCGCAACCGCGTCAGAAAGTCGTCAACCATCCGCCATCCACCCGATGTAACGTTTGATCAGAACTTCACCCGCCCACCATCCGCCCGTTGTTATATATCTAATATTAATACAAAAATTTTAAAAAAGGGTGAAAACTACGCGAATTGCACCTTGTGCAGACAAGATTTTTCGATCGGACACGGAGGAATTAGCGATGTAAAAGACCACGTTGGGACAAAAAAACACAAGTCTAATGCCGTTGCTAGCGATACAAGTGGAAAACTTTCAACGTTTTTCGTCGCCCAAACAGATTCTTTGGATGTGATAAATGCCGAAGTTTTATTTACGGAGGCAATAATTGAGCATGGACTTCCAATCGCACTGGCTGATCACATGGGACAGTTAATAATGTAATGCAACCTTTAAAAATCATTACGCGGTGATCGCGATCCCAAAAATAAACTTTTCTTGCATGATAATGTCCAGAAAAATTCGCTTTATATTACTATAGAGTCCTTTTAACGAATGAGTTTGATGGTTTATCACAAACCTTAAATGAAAGAAGTCCTTTGTTCTCCTGCACCGCATGCGCAATCCTGTCGGCTGTATTTCACAGCACGACATACTGTAAAAAGTGTTTATACTATTTATACTTTCAATTAACAAATTGAAGTCTTGTGAAAGGTTGACAGGATAACTGGCATTAACTGTCAAAATAATTTCAAACTATTGAAGTTAGCTTACAGAATAAACATGTCAATCAACCCATATGATTTTTGCTGTAATATTTTTGTTTTGAAAAGTCACTGTGACTGATAGAAAAGTGATGGTTTTAGCAACATTTTAACCTGTCTGAATGCTAATAGTCATTTTGCGTCGGGGGGCGAAGCCCTGAACCCTCCACCAGGACTTTGTCCTGGACCTACCGGGGCCTGCGGCCCTTGGACCCTGGCTACTAGGTTTTTCTGATTTAAAAGTTGGCAGGTATGGTGAGGTTATAAAGCTTTTGCCTGTTAAAGAAAGGAGACTGATCCAATGCACAGACATTCGCGTGCCACGCTGTCACGACCCAGACGCACACCAGTGCGCAATCATATGGGAGCCGCGCTGAGCGCACCTCCAAGCGCGTCTCTCTGCCGGCGACGGCCAGATATGGGCCCACGCTCCAGCGCCATCCATTTTCAGGGCTAGTTGATTCGGCAGGTGGGTTGTTACACACTCCTTAGCGGGTTCCAACTTCCATGGCCACCGTCCTGCTCTCTATATCAACCAGGGTGAGCCCCACCCCTTTCATGAGCGCACTACGCGCGGAGTGACCCCTGTTACGCGCCCCCGGCAACAGGGGTGGCAAGCAGGTAAGCTGCGCGGGCGGAGCGCGCGGAGTGACCCATGTTACGAGCCCCCGGCCACGGGGGTGGCGGGCAGGTAAGCTGCTTACCTGCTGCGCGTGACGCCGGCCGCGGCGAAAGCGGACGAGGCGGGGTGTCGGTGCGGTGGGCGCGGTAGTGACCCTGGACATGCGTCGGGCCCTTCTCGCAGATCGCTTCAGCTACGGCTCCCGGTGGGGCCCTCTCGGGGGAAGGGGCCTCGGTCCAGGACCCCGGCGAGGCGTCCCTTCTCCGCTCCGTAAAAGTGTCCATCTCTTTTCTTTTTTTTTCTTCTGTTGTGGCATATGCAGCAGGTGCCTGCTCGTTTTTCGTATGTGGGTAACAACATTTAACTATGTATATATATTTCCGAATTGGTTTAACTGCCACCCGCAAAAAAAAAAAAAAAAAAAAAAAAAAATTAATCCGCCCGACCCGACCCGCGAGCGGATAAAATCTTAGTTTTTTTAATTTCATCCGCCCGATCCGCGGATAATCCGCGGACTCCGCGGTTGTGTCCGCAAACCGCGCATCTCTAATATATATATATATAAATATATATATATATATATATATATATATGAAATACACGAGTTGGTGAATTCTAGCTGTAAATATACTCCTCCCCTCTTAACCACGCCCCCGCCCCACCCCCGACCAGGCCCCCCACCTCCCGAAATCGGAGGTCTCAAGGTTGGCAAGTATGGGATATCCACACATTCTTGCCATCTCTGTCGTAGCATAGCTTTCGTCGGTAAAGTGTGCGGAACAAACGACTGACCATTTCGTCGGCTTTCCCCACAGCCTCGTATTTTGAACAAATTTCGTCCAATTTCTTGCCACTTTGGCATCTTTGGGCCACTGGTGCAACTTGAATCCGTCCCTGTTCGTGTTGTATAGTCCGAAAAATACGGTAAGCATTTTTATTCCGGTTAGGCTTCTATTCCTTTTAAATGTGTCCAGTTGTGTGAATGCTGTGTAACTAGACACTATTTGCTGACTGCTAAGTGTTAATAATAAAGTTAACCACACATGTCAACATAAATGTACCTATTTTTCGTACAAGGGAGCATCCTGAGTCTTACATTTGATGTTGACAAAAGCGGTGGGGCCATGTATGTTGTCTGACTCTTACCTGTACTCTGTGCAACTCGAACCAGCCCATTCCTCAGGACATCTCTCACCCATGTTTTGATCGTCTCACGTCCTTCGCCTCCCACCACTGACACCACCAAATTGGGTGAGGGCAATCGCCAGTGTGTGGTCAGCAGGGTGTAGATTTTTTGAGGTGGCGTGTCACATGATAGCCGCAGAAACTAGAAAGGACAAAATGATCATTTGGGTATCTTCGAAAACAACGGTGGAAGTGGAAAACAACAGTGCGGTGTTACAGTACTCAATAATCCATCATTTGTCTTTTTTTTTGGACAACCAATGGTGAAACAGTTCTTCCATCACTTTATGCCCCTGTAAAGACCTTGCATTGGTATCAAAAGCCAGGACTTGACATTTGGAATTAAAATGTCAACTAGAGACATACTTGCCAACCCTCCCGGATTTTCCGGGAGACTCCCGAAATTCAGCGCCTCTCCCGAAAACCTCCCGGGACAAATTTTCTCCCGAAAATCTACCGAAATTCATGCGGACCTGAGTGACGTGTAGACAGCCTGTTTTCACGTCCGCTTTCCCACAATATAAACAGCGTGCCTGCCCAATCACATTATAACTGTAGAATGATGGAGGGCGAGTTCTTGGTTTCCTTTGTGGGTTTATTGTTAGGCAGTTTCATTAACGTCCTCCCAGCGCGGTAACAACACACAACAACAGCAGTCACGTTTTCGTCTACCGTAAAGCAGTTCATCTGCCGTAAACAGCAATGTTGTGACACTCCTAAACAGGACAATACTGCCATCTACTGTACATGCATATGTGACAATAACATCTACGGCTTTTAGAGAGTGCAGTGCACAACTGTGCACACAACAAGGAGACGAAGCAGAATGCATCATCAGAGAGGGTGTTCAGCATGGTTAGAAAAATAGTGACAGAGAATAGAACAAGGATGGACAATTCAACCCTTAACTCAACAATGAGTAGATGAGTGTTATGTGTGTGTATATGTGTAAATAAATGAACACTGAAATTCAAGTATTTATCTTATTTATATATATATATATATATATATATATATATATATATATATATATATATATATATATATATATATATATATATATATATATATATATATATATAGCTAGAATTCACTGAAAGTCAAGTATTTCTTATATATATATATGAATATATTCCTCCCCTCTTAACCACGCCCCCCCCCACCACCTCCCGAAATCGGAGGTCTCAAGGTTGGCAAGTATGACTAGAGATGTCCGATAATATCGGACTGCCAATATTATCGGCCGATAAATGTTTTAAAATGTAATATCGGAAATTATCGGTATCGGTTTCAAAATGATCAGTATCGGTTTCAATAAGTAAAATATATGACTTTTTAAAACGCCGCTGTGTACACGGACGTAGGGAGAAGTACAGAGCGCCGATAAACCTTAAAAGGCACTGCCTTTGCGTGCCGGCCCAGTCACATAATATCTACGGCTTTTCACACACACAAGTGAATTCCAAGCATACTTGGTCAACAGCCATACAGGTCACACTGAGGGTGGCCGTATAAACAACTTTAACACTGTTACAAATATGCGCCACACTGTGAACCCACACCAAACAAGAATGACAAAGACATTTCGGGAGAACATCCGCACCGTAACACAACATAAACACAACAGAACAAATACCCAGAAGCCCTTGCAGCACTAACTCTTCCGGGATGCTACAATATACACCCCCCCTCTATCCCCTACCCCCTACCCCCACCTCAACCTCCTCATGCTCTCTCAGGGAGAGCATGTCCCAAATTCCAAGCTGCTGTTTTGAGGCATGTTAAAAAAAAATAATGCACTTTGTGACTTCAATAATAAATATGGCAGTGCCATGTTGGCATTTGTTTCCATAACTTGAGTTGATTTATTTTGGAAAACCTTGTTACATTGTTTAATGCATCCAGCGGGGCATCACAACAAAATGAGGCATAATAATGTGTTAATTCCACGACTGTATATATCGGTATCGGTTGATATCAGTATCGGTAATTAAGAAAAAAAAAATATCGGAATATCGGACATCTCTAATGTCAACCTTTATGTATAAAAAAAAGTGTGAACGCACACTTAGGGCCTGATCTACTAAATAGCGCGTGCAAATTATGAAATTGCACGTACTATTAGTGGCCCTCTTGCCGGTGATCTACTAAAATGATACACGTGCCTGCAGCTCGGTTGCAGCAGTATCCTATGTAATCAATAGACTCCCTATTCTACCCAGTAGAAGTAGAAAGCACTTGATAGCAAGTGCAAAGTGGTGCACACCGCCCTATTTAAATGAGGTTTTTTGCGTGTGCCCATGGAGACAATCATTTCCTGCATATCTATGACGTCATGCTCCAACCTGTGTGGTGTTTTGCCATGTTGCGGAACATGCAGCACACAACTATATTCGGTGACATTTTTTTCTAGGCAATATAAACGTTAAAGTTAAAGTACCAATGATTGTAACACACACACTAGGTGTGGCGAAATTATTCTCTGCATTTGACCCATCACCCTTGATCACCCCCTGGGAGGTGAGGGGAGCAGTTAGCAGCAGCGGTGGCCGCGCCCGGGAATAATTTTTGGTGATTTAACCCCCAATTCCAACCCTTGATGCTGAGTGCCAAGCAGGGAGGTAATGGGTCCCGTTTTTATAGTCTTTGGTATGACTCGGCCGGGGTTTGAACTCACAACCTACCCATCTCAGGGCGGAAACTCTAACCACAAGGCCAGGGGTCGGCAACCCAAAATGTTCAAAGAGCCATATTGGACCAAAAATACAAAAACAAATCTGCCTCAAAAAATTAAAAGCCATATTACATACAGATAGTGTGTCATGAGATATAAATTGAATTAATATGACTTAAAGGAAACTAAATGAGCTCAAATATAGCTACAAATGAGGCATAATGATGCAATATGTACATATAGCTAGCCTAAATAGCATGTTAGCATCGATTAGCTCGTAGTCATGCAGTGACCAAATATGTCTGATTAGCACTCCACACAAGTCAATAACATCAACAAAACTCACCTTTGTGCATTCACGCACAACGTTAAAAGTTTGGTGGACAAAATGAGACAGAAAAAGAAGTGGCATAAAACACGTCCTAGAAAGTCGGAGAAAGTTATATAAGTAAGCAAACTACGGTGAGTTCAAGGACCGCCAAAATTAGTAGGACAAAACGGCGCTCGCCAAATACTCGAATCAGTGAAGCATGTTTAATACAAACAGTGTGCTTTATAACAATTAGGGAGGTTTGTATCATGTTTTTCCTTCTACAGAAACCATATTAACACAAAAAATATATTTTTTTCCCCTCATCTTTTTCTATTTTTTTATACATTTTTGAAAAAGCTCCAGAGAGCCACTAGGGCGGCGCTAAAGGCTCTAGAGCCGCGGGTTGCCAATCCCCGCACTAGGCCATATAGAAGGGCAATCTATTAGGGGTGTCAAAAAAAAAATTCTGATTGAATTGCGATTTCTATTTATGACGATTCTTAATCGATTCCAAAACAAAAAATCGCAGCCACTCAGGCAAATCATATCTGTTCTACAGATTTACTTTAGAAAGGATAAGTGTTGGATACTTCTCTGGTTGCCTTATTTGTATTTGACTTTATTAAATGTTTGGGTAGAATTTTATTAACCAAAACCAGTTTTCTTTTACAAACCCCGTTTCCATATGAGTTGGGAAATTGTGTTAGATGTAAATATAAACGGAATACAATGATTTGCAAATCATTTTCAACCCATATTCAGTTGAATATGCTACAAAGACAACATATTTGATGTTCAAACTGATAAACTTTTTTTTTTTTTTTTGCAAATAATCATTAACTTTAGAATTTGATGCCAGCAACACGTGACAAAGAAGTTGGGAAAGGTGGCAATAAATACTGATAAAGTTGAGGAATGCTCATCAAACACTTATTTGGAACATCCCACAGGTGAACAGGCAAATTGGGAACAGGTGGGTGCCATGATTGGGTATAAAAGTAGATTCCATGAAATGCTCAGTCATTCACAAACAAGGATGGGGCGAGGGTCACCACTTTGTCAACAAATGCGTGAGCAAATTGTTGAACAGTTTAAGAAAAACCTTTCTCAACCAGCTATTGCAAGGAATTTAGGGATTTCACCATCTACGGTCCGTAATATCATCAAAGGGTTCAGAGAATCTGGAGAAATCACTGCACGTAAGCAGCTAAGCCCGTGACCTTCCATCCCTCAGTCTGTACTGCATCAACAAGCGACATCAGTGTGTAAAGGATATCACCACATGGGCTCAGAAACACTTCAGAAACCCACTGTCAGTAACAGTTGGTCGCTACATCTGTAAGTGCAAGTTAAAACTCTCCTATGCAAGGCGAAAACCGTTTATCAACAACACCCAGAAACGCCGTCGGCTTCGCTGGGCCTGAGCTCATCTAAGATGGACTGATACAAAGTGGAAAAGTGTTCTGTGGTCTGACGAGTCCACATTTCAAATTGTTTTTGGAAACTGGACGTCGTGTCCACAAAGAGGAAAAAAAACATCCGGATTGTTATAGGTGCAAAGTTGAAAAGCCAGCATCTGTGATGGTATGGGGGTGTATTAGTGCCCAAGACATGGGTAACTTACACCTCTGTGAAGGCGCCATTAATGCTGAAAGGTACATACAGGTTTTGGAGCAACATATGTTGCCATCCAAGCAACATTACCATGGACGCCCCTGCTTATTTCAGCAAGACAATGCCAAGACAATGTTATTAAAAAAGTATTGATTTTGAAACGAGTAGCGTTTTGAATCGAGAATCGATTCTGAATTCAATCATAACCCCCAAGAATCTAATCGAATCATACGGTCCCCCAAGATTCACACAAACACACAGAAACGTCCACGTAAGGTAAACCATTTCGGACATTTCCTGAAAGTCTCATGAAAATCCGCCAATAACTTTTTGAGTTTATGCTTCTAACTATTTAACTAACTGTGAAACCAACAGCAACAATTACATAACCTTGTGGCAGAAGTAAAACGCCCTTAAGCTGTTTACACAAAAGAAAAGCAGTTTTTCATTTTGTTCCCTTTGTGTACCCAAAATGACTCCGACCATGACCTTGAACCCAAGGTGAGTACTGAAATGTGATAATGGCGTCCGGTTACACCCCTATTATACTTGCACAATTTCAGCCTTCTGCAACGGTGGTTCTCAAAATGTTTTCACCAAGTACCGCCTCAGAAAAGACCTGGCTCTCCAAGTACCACCATTAATGACCAACATTAAAAATACAGTAGCGTAGTATGCCTAAGTATTCATTAAAAACGAGGCCGAAGTTTTATTTGACAAGTATGTTTAATTTTTTGGGCCACACATTTTGAACAGTAACACTGTGTTTGAATATAATAAATAAAAACACTGTGCTTGAATAATGAATCAAATAAAATTAATTGCACACAAAAGTTTGGCATACCCCAAATGTCCCTTGGCAAGTTTCACTGCAATAAGGCGCTTTTGGTAGCCATCCACAAGCTTCTGCTTGAATTTTTGACCACTCCTCTTTAAAAAAAAATGGTGCAGTTCAGCTAAATGTGTTGGTTTTCTGACATGGACTTGTTTCTTCAGCATTGTCCACATGTTTAAGTCAGGACTTTGGGAAGGCCATTCTAAAAACCTTATTTGTTATCCTGATTTAGCCATTCCTTTACCACTTTTGACGTGTGTTTGGGGTCATTGCCCTGTTGGAACACCCAACTGCGCCCAAGACCCAACCTCCGGGCTGATGATTTTAGGTTGTCCTGAAGAATTTGGAGGTACTTTTTCATTGTCCCATTTACTCTCTGTAAAGCACCAGTTCCATTGATAGCAAAACAGGCCCAGAGCATAATACTACAACCACCATGCTTGACGGTAGGTACGGTGTTCCTGGGATTAAAGGCCTCACCTTTTCTCCTCTAAACATATTGCTGGGTATTGTGGCCAAACAGCTCCATTTTTGTTTCATCTTACATCACATAGACAAAGATAAGACCTTCTGGAGGAAAGTTATGTGATCAGATGAAACAAAAATGGAGCTGTTTGGCCACAATACCCAGCAATATGTTTGGAGGAGAAAAGGTGAGGCCTTTAATCCCAGGAACACCATCCCTACCGTCAAGCATGGTGGTGGTAGTATTACCCACACATAGTATTACACACACATAGCATCCCACGCTGCCTTTCTGATAATTAATTGACAGTTGAGATAACGATTCATGTGCGCTCAAATTAAAATGGGCATTGATCTAATTGTTGATTAATCACATGGGGATAGGTTGTATGTGTGAATGTTCTCTGTCTATCTGTGTTGGCGACTTGTCCAGGGTGTACCCCGCCTACCGCCAGAATGCAGCTGAGATGTGATTAATCAACAATTAGATCAATGCCCATTTTAATTTGAGCGCACATGAACCGTTATCTCAACTGTCCATTGGTTATCAGAAAGGCAGCGTGGGATTGCTATGTGTGTGTAATACCATGTGTGGGTAATACTACCACCACCATGCTTGACGGTAGGTGTGGTGTTCCTGGGATTAAAGGCCTCCCCGTTTCTCCTCCAAACATATTGCTGGGTATTGTGGCCAAACAGATACATTTCTGTTTCATCTGACCACAGAACTTTCCTTCAGAAGGTCTTATCTTTGTCCATGTGATGTCAGATGAAACAAAAATGGAGCCACAATACCCAGCAATATGTTTGGAGGAGAAAAGGTGAGGCCTTTAATCCCAGGAACAATAGAACGGCCTTCCCAAAGTCCTGGACAATGCTGAAGAAACAAGTCCATGTCAGAAATCCAACAAATTTAGCTGAACTGCACTAATTTTGTCAAGAGGAGTGGTCAACAATTAAACCAGATGTCATGATCCGAGGTCCGGATCATGTTTTTGTTATGTTCTGTTAGTTTTAGACTCCAATAGTTCCTGTTTTTGTGCACCCTTGTTTGTTTTAGTTACCATAGCGACTTATGATTTTCACCTGCCTCTGTCTAGAGACATTACAAACCCCGTTTCCGTATGAGTTGGGAAATTGTGTTAGATGTAAATATAAACAGAATACAATGATTTGCAAATCCTTTTCAACCCATATTCAGTTGAATGCACTACAAAGACAACATATTTGATGTTCAAACTGATAAACATTTTTTTTTTTTTTGCAAATAATCATTAACTTTAGAATTTGATGCCAGCAACACGTGACAAAGAAGTTGGGAAAGGTGGCAATAAATACTGATAAAGTTGAGGAATGCTCATCAAACACTTATTTGGAACATCCCACAGGTGTGCAGGCTAATTGGGAACAGGTGGGTGCCATGATTGGGTATAAAAACAGCTTCCCAAAAAATGCTCAGTCTTTCACAAGAAAGGATGGGGCGAGGTACACCCCTTTGTCCACAACTGCGTGAGCAAATAATCAAACAGTTTAAGAACAACGTTTCTCAAAGTGCAATTGCAAGAAATTTCGGGATTTCAACATCTACGGTCCATAATATCATAAAAAGGTTCAGAGAATCTGGAGAAATCACTCCACGTAAGCGGCATGGCCGGAAACCAACATTGAATGACCGTGACCTTCGATCCCTCAGACGGCACTGTATCAAAAACCGACATCAATCTCTAAAGGATATCACCACATGGGCTCAGGAACACTTCAGAAAACCACTGTCACTAAATACAGTTTGTCGCATAATCTGTAAGTGCAAGTTAAAGCTCTACTATGCAAAGCGAAAGCCATTTATCAACAACACCCAGAAACGCCGCCGGCTTCTCTGGGTCCGAGATCATCTAAGATGGACTCATGCAAAGTGGAAAAGTGTTCTGTGGTCTGACGAGTCCACATTTCAAATTGTTTTTGGAAATATTCGACATCGTGTCATACGGACCAAAGGGGAAGCGAACCATCCAGACTGTTATCGACGCAAAGTTGAAAAGCCAGCATCTGTGATGGTATGGGGGTGCATTAGTGCCCAAGGCATGGGTAACTTACACATCTGTGAAGGCACCATTAATGCTGAAAGGTACATACAGGTTTTAGAACAACATATGCTGCCATCTAAGCGCCATCTTTTTCATGAATGCCCCTGCTAATTTCAACTAGACAATGCCAAGCCACATTCAGCACGTGTTACAACAGCATGGCTTCGTAAAAAAAAGAGTGCGGGTACTTTCCTGGTCCGCCTGCAGTCCAGACCTGTCTCCCATTGAAAATGTGTGGCGCATTATGAAGTGTAAAATACGACAGCGGAGACCCCGGACTGTTGAACGACTGAAGCTCTACATAATACAAGAATGGGAAAGAATTCCACTTTCAAAGCTTCAACAATTACTTTCCTCAGTTCCCAATCCTTTATTGAGTGTTGTTAAAAGAAAAGGTGATGTAACACAGTGATGAACATGCTCTTTCTCAACTACTTTGGCACGTGTTGCAGCCATGAAATTCTAAGTTAATTATTATTTGCAAAAAAAAAAAAAGTTTATGAGTTTGAACATCAAATATGTTGTCTTTGTAGTGCATTCAATTGAATATGGGTTGAAAAGGATTTGCAAATAATTGTATTCTGTTTATATTTACATCTAACACAATTTCCCAACTCATATGGAAACGGGGTTTTTATTTAAGCCTGCCTTTGCCAGTCAGGCGTCATTGTTTGTCTGATGCCTGCATGGACTACGTAAGTCGTGTTTATTTCATGCCACAGTTTCATAAGGTCTCTATGTCCATAGTCTATGCTAAGTATTTACTTTAACTCCAAGTGCGAGCAGCGCGTTGTGCTTTTGCCTTGTCTTCCGTTTTGGTACCTTTTTGAGTTTTGAGGATTAAATCATGCTTTTACCTGCATGCCTTGTCCGGAATAGTCCGTTTGCATCCTGGGAGAACAAACCGTCACACCAGAAGCTTACCAGAAGCTTCTGGATGGTCGCCAAAAGCGCCTTATTGCAGTGAAACTTGCCAAGGGACATGTAACTAAATATTAACATTGCTGTATGTATACTTTTGACCCAGCACATTTGCTCACATTTTCAGTAGACCCATAATAAATTCATTAAAAGAACCAAACTTCATGAATGTTTTTTGTGACCAACAAGTATGTGCTCCAATCACTCTATTACAAAAAAATAAGAGTAGTAGAAATTATTGGAAACTCAGTCCCGCCATGACATGATGTTCTTTACAAGTGTATGTACACTTTTGACCACGACTGTACATTTCAGAATAAAATGTTAATCCCCGAATGTAAAACTACAAACAACAGAATGCTGACTTGGTAACTTTCCTTGAAAGCTTCCATACTGTAGACACTCTAAGCATAAGTGTGTGGACCAGTGACGTGCAGTCAGGGGAGGCAGGTGAGGCGGGGCCTCACGTGCCATCATGGAAAGAAAAAAAATGTTAAAAGAAAAAATAGTAATTAAATTGTTATATGTATCCAGTGCAGTGACGTGCGGTGAGGTTGATGGCTGGTGAGGCACAGACTTCATCACAGTCAGATTTACAAACATATGAACCCTAAAGAGTATCTTATTCACCATTTGATTGGCAGCAGTTAACGGGTTATGTTTAAAAGCTCATACCAGCATTCTTCCCTGCTTGGCACTCAGCATCAAGGCTTGGAATTGGGGGTTAAATCACCAAAAATTATTCCAGGGCGCGGCGCCGCTGCTGCCCACTGCTCCCCTCACCTCCCAGGGGGTGATCAAGGGGATGGGTCAAATGCAGAGGACAAATTTCACCACACCTAGTGTGTGTGTGACAATCATTGGTACTTTAACTTAACTTTAACTTTACACATACAAACTGCAGCACACAAAAAAGCACATTTAATAAAAAAACTTTATTATGGTCTTACCTTTACTTATAAATGCGCCGCTGTTGTGCTGGATTAATGACTAAAGCCCTCACTTCAACTTTCCACGTGCAAGATTGAATCTATTTAAAAAAGTGTAACCGAGGGTTTATAAATGTCGCCTATACTGTATGAAACTACAAAATAACAAACACGGAGGCTCCAGTTTACACGAGGACCACTTTATTTACCTTCTTTCAAAAACTTCCGCTCCACTCCAACGTGTCAAAATTCCGCTCTTAACGCCTTCAAAATAAGAGCTCAAGGCATATACTGTATAACAGCGCATAACAGGAACTTAACATCACAAAGAGGAAAGCCCATAAAAATAGGTTACAAAAGTTATTTAATAAGAAGCCAAAAAGTGCAAAAACAATAATGTTCGTGTTGGAGGAGTTGTGAATTAGGTCCACCTGCAGACTGCAGGTGTACCTAATGTTGTGGCCCTGCAGTCATTCACAACTCCTCCAACACGAACATTATTGTTTTTGCACTTTTTGACTTCTTATGAAATAACTTTTTTAAATAGATTCAATCTTGCACGTGGAAAGTTTAAGTGTGGGCTTTAGTTGATATAACAATTCTACGGCGGGGGTGCAGGAGGCGAGCCTCAGCCAGTGCGTCTTTTGCAGCCGTTTTATGATTGCTCAGCACAAGAAATACGTTACACACATATAGTTGTTGACAAAATACACTGTACATTATATACCTCAGCTAACTAAACTATGGAAATGTATAATATAGTTCATATAGCAATACGGTCTCACTGCACAGCAGGCCAGCAGTTAGCCGAGTCCGCAATCCATGTTGAGGCACTGAGTGACGTGCCTCAACTGGCTGCTGATCACCGCACCGTCTCTTCTCAGTATTTGAACGGCAAATGTGAAAATTCAGCGATTTTGAATACAAATAATCTAAAACTGGTGAAGTTAAATGGAAAATAACTTTATAGTATAATCACTGGATACATATAACAATTTAAATTTTTTTTTTTTTTTTTACATTTTTTTTCTTTCCATGGTGGCAGGTGAGGCCCTACCTCACCTGCCTCTAGTGACTGCACGTCACTGGTAAGACCATAATAACGTATTTTTTATTAAATGTGCTTTTTTGTGTGCTACAGTTTGTATGTGTTAAGTTAAAGTACCAATGATTGTCACACACACACTAGGTGTGGTGAAATTTGTCCTCTGCATTTGACCCATCCCCTTGCTCAGGTGAGGGGAGCAGTGGGCAGCAGTGGGCAGCAGCGGCGCCGCGCCCGGGAATCATTTTTGGTGATTTAACCCCCAATTCCAAGCCTTGATGCTGAGTGCCAAGCAGGGAAGAATGCTGGTATGAGCTTTTAAACATAACCCGTTAACTGCTGCCAATCAAATGGTGAATAAGATACTCTTTAGGGTTCATATGTTTGTAAATCTGACTGTGATGAAGTCAGTGCCTCACCAGCCATCAACCTCACCGCACGTCACTGGTGTGGACACATACAACAGCCACTGCAAACATGCTTTGAGAACCAGCTTGCAAACAATGGCCGATCGAGTTACTGCGTCAAGGTTTGGCTCGCCACGTGGGCGTGGTTTAAAAATCCTGCTTCACCGCTCTTTGAAATGTGATTGCAGAGCCGCATGCTTGTGTGAGAGTGTGCTAAGGACTCACATAACTGTGCCTGCAACTGGCGCCGGCAAACTCCAGCTCTCCGAAGGCATCGGTGGGAGACTCTGTGGTGTGCTTGCTACTGTCCCACTGGTGGACCACCTCCAAGGACTCCTCTATCTCCTCAGTCTCCTCAGTCTCCTTTGTCTCCTCAGTCTCCTTTGTCTCCTCAGTCTCCTTTGTCTCCTCTGTCTTCTTTCTCTCCTCGGTCTTCTCAGGGAAAGAGTCATGCAAGTCCCGCACGCCGCCACAAAGACACAGCTCTCCATCACTGACAAAACACACACACACAGATTGTCATCCCACAATTTTTAATGTCTCTGTTCCACATTGCAAAAAGTCAGTGTTCAAAAATAAGAAAAAAAATATACAAAAATGAGGGTTACCGGTATTTTATTTGAACTAAGCAAAATTATCTGCTAATAGAACAAGAAAATTTGGCTTGTCAAGACTTTCCAAAACAAGTAAAATTAGCTAACTTCAATGAACCCAAAAATACCTTAAAATAAGTATATTCTCACTAATAACAAGTGCACTTTTCTTGGTAGAAAAAAAAAAGAGACCTTTTTGCTCAATATGTTGAAAAATATTCTTAAATGAAGTAAATGCTAGTGCCATTATCTTGACATAATGATATGCGCCCGGCATTATATTTCTTGAAACCAGCAAACTTATACTAAAAACTAATTTATTGTTCTTAATGGAAAGGCAACAAGGCAACCGCTTGTTACTCTCGGGGTCTCCTAGCCGCTCAGGCAAATCATATTGTCTAAAAATGCATTTTTCCATCGATAACATGACATCATCGCGTCAAGTGCGTGCTCTTTCAGTCAATTAGTGCGCATATATACAACCCAGCCAAAAAATGTTTCATTGTAATTTTGAGGAATTTCTCTGAATATGCATGAACTATTTCTGTTCAAAATTGTTTGAAATGTCAAATGTTTAAATATTAACTGTCAGTTTACTGTACTGTGCCAACTGTACTACTATATGAGTACCTATTTTCTATTGTTTCATTGAAAATAAAACAGCAATTTGGCTGTCATCTGTTTTAATTATGAGACACAATTGTGACAAAGTCATGATTTTTTTTTTTTTACATACTTGAAATAAGAAATTATTACTTTAAAAAAGTAGTTTTATACTTGTGAGTGTTGATGACATTTGGACAAAAATAGTTTCAAGCATGTTTTATTCAATATAGGTCATCAAATCTCAGCAACAAGCTGTAATATCTTACTGAGATCATTTAGGAGCGAAACACTTAAAACAAGTAAAACACTCTAACATGAAATCTGCTTAGTGAGAAGAATGATCTTATCAGACAGAAAATAAGCAAATATCACCCTTATTTGAGATATTTCATTTTACTTAGATTTCCGTTTTTGCAGTGAATTGCTATCCTTGTCTCTGCATTATTAGGTAAAAATGCTAATGAAGTTTAAATCCTATCAGATAAGATCATTCATTAACTAAAAGGTGTGTTTCATACATCTTTGAGTTTTTCTTTGGGTGGGCGATTAGGCAACTTTTGGTATCGATCTAATACCAAGTAAATGCAGGGCCACCACTACCGATACCGCTATCAATACTGTACTTTTTACATGACATCTGTCAAGATCACTGAATATTTTTGCCTTTTATCTGCTGATCGTGATAATAACCAGAATAGGATTTTAGGCAAACAAACAACGTATTTGTGAATAATGTATCGACCAAAATGTTTTTTTTCCAGGGCCAAGACCCATTAATCGTAGATAAGGAGGACCTTAACTGATATTTAGAGCCGAGGCACAAGACATTGATACAACGTTGATTTATACTTGCCAACCTTGAGACCTCCGATATCGGGAGGTGGGGGGTGGGGGCGTGGTCGGGGGTGGGGCGGGGCGTGGTTGGGGGCGTGGTTAAAAGGGGAGGAGTATATTGACAGCTAGAATTCACCAAGTCAAATATTTCATACATATATATATATATATATATATATATATATATATATATAGATATCTACATCCTGAAAATATGCAAACAAACTGTGTTTAGATAATTGATACTTCAAACTTGCATAAATAAATATTAAGGAATATAACATAACTTGGCTTCTGAGAGTTTCAAAATGTAATGAATAAAATGCTAAAGTTGTTGATAAACAAGCAATTATTTTAATAATTAAATATGGTCATTTTAAATGAATTATTATGATAATTTAAAATCAATTATTTCCAATATGTTTATTTTAATGTATAATTCTATGGCTGGATGTAATAAGGAGTCACGAAAAAATACAAATAAAAATACAATTAATTTTGATGTTTTTAGCAAATTATAGTAAAAATGTATTTAGTTTTTTTTTTTTTTAAATTAATAAATATATTTATTTTTAGGTAAGATAAACATAATAATACAATTTATCTCTAGTCTGGATGATTTAGTTCTTGTCACCCTGTTGTCCTCCCGTCATGAAAAAAGGCTGTCCTCACTCAGGTCCGCATGGAGCTGGAGGGGGCGTGGCTTCCAGCTCCAGCTGAAAATCAGGAGATTTTCGGGAGAATATTTTGTCCCCGGCGCTGAATTTCGGGAGTCTCCCGGAAAATTCGAGAGGGTTGGCAAGTATGCGTTGATTATACATACATGTCCTTCAAAAAGTGACTTTGAAACAACGTTGCAAAATTGTTGTATTTGCAAAAATTGAGACAATGTTGATGTCTAACGTTGGATCCATGTTGTTGGTTGGGAAACGAACAATTTCAAAGGTCAAATCAACGTCGCAACCTGACATTGAGTAAACGTGGTCAAAAAGCGTGTTGTTTCAACGTTGTATTTGTGCTGTAAAATATTGGTTGGAAAATGACCAAAATTCAAAGGTCAAATCAAGGTCAGAACCAGACATTGATTAAACGTCGTTAAAAAGTATGTTGTTCCAACGTTATGTTTGAGTTGTTCAACGTCAGGACCGAATTCGACAAGTTTTCAACAATGTCTTGTGCCCGCTGGGAACTGATAGTGGTGTGGCGCGACGCCACTGCATTTTTATTACCAACACACCTTGACAACGAGGTTGTTGTTTTTTTACTCGAAAACAAATTAAAACCCCCAGAAGAAATCACATAAAGTAAATAAGCACACACATTACTACTGGATCTAACAATAACAACAATGTAAGAGTATCAACAACCCAACAAAAAAACTATTGTTGTAGCGTAACCGTAAGGTAATGGAAGTTATCCGGATCAGACCCCAAATCTCTACAAATGTTAGTTGTTTCTTATCCCATTCTGGACACTTCCTGAAGGTTTTATGAAAATCTGCCCTTAAAGGCCTACTGAAACCCACTACTACCGACCACGCAGTCTGATAGTTTATATATCAATGATGAAATCTTAACATTGCAACACATGCCAATACGGCATTTTGGGACAGCATGGTGGCCAGCTATTAAGTCGTCTGTTTTCATCGCAAAATTCCACAGTATTCTGGACATCTGTGTAGGTGAATCTTTTGCAATTTGTTCAATGAACAATGGAGACAGCAAAGAAGAAAGCTGTAGGTGGGAAGCGGTGTATTGCGGCCGACTGCAGCAACACAAACACAGCCGGTGTTTCATTGTTTACATTCCCGGAAGATGACAGTCAAGCTTTACCATTGGCCTGTGGAGAACTGGGACAACAGAGACTCTTACCAGGAGGACTTTGAGTTGGATGCGCAGACGCGGTACCGTGAGTACGCATGCAGCTGCGGCTTCCAAACATTTGATCGCTTGCCCGTACGTGCGTGCCGCTATGTGCATGTCACGTACGTAGCTTTGGGGACTTTGGGGAAATATATGTGCTGTATGAACTTTGGGGCGGTGAACGGTACTTTGGGCTGTGGGATTGAGTGTGTTGTGCAGGTGTTTGAGTTGTATTGGCGGGTTATATGGACGGGAGGGGGGAGGTGTTTGTTATGCGGGATTAATTTGTGGCATATTAAATATAAGCCTGGTTGTGTTGTGGCTAATAGAGTATATATATGTCTTGTGTTTATTTACTGTTTTAGTCATTCCCAGCTGAATATCCGGTCCCACTCGCCTCTCACAGCATCTTCCCTATCTGAATCGCTCCCACTGCCCTCTAGTCCTTCACTCTCACTTTCCTCATCCACAAATCTTTCATCCTCGCTCAAATTAATGGGGAAATCGTCGCTTTCTCGGTCCGAATCGCTCTCGCTGCTGGTGGCCATGATTGTAAACAATGTGCAGATGTGAGGAGCTCCACAACCTGTGACGTCACGCTACTCGTCTGCTACTTCTGGTAGAGGCAAAGCTTTTTTATCAGCGACCAAAAGTTGCGAACTTTATCGTCGATGTCCTCTACTAAATCCTTTCAGCAAAAATATGGCAATATCGCGAAATGATCAAGTATGACACATAGAATGGACCTGCTATCCCCGTTTAAATAAGAAAATCGCATTTCAGTAGGCCTTTAACTCTCTTACTCTTACTTTTATGAATTCAATGATTCTTTCACACATATCTTATGGCTTAACTACATGGTCCCAGGCACACCCGTCATCAATCAAGACCAATGAGTGTCTTTAGAACCGCGCCTTGAAAGTCCTAGACAAGAAGAGTATACGATATCATCATTGCCAAATTTGAACCAAATACAATATTTTAAGTTTTACCAATTTTTGTTTTGTTATACACAGTCAAACTGGTTTTTAAATGCTTGGATAACTCTGCTCCCCAAATGCTCTGCAAGGCTGCAAAGTAGTACCAGATCTACCACCCGAGCAATGTCAAAAGTTTGTGGATGAGGAAAGTGAGAGTGAAGGACTAGAGGGCAGTGGGAGCGATTCCGATAGGGAAGATGCTGTGAGAGGCGGGTGGGACCTGATATTCAGCTGGGAATGACTAAAACAGTAAATAAACACAAGACATATATATACTCTATTAGCCACAACACAACCAGGCTTATATTTAAAATGCCACAAATTAATCCCGCATAACAAACACCCTGGTCCTGGTTATGACGTTAAACTACATCCAGGCATGAGATGGGAGGTTGTGTGTGGGGTTAGTGAGTCCCAACTAACGTCTATAAAATGCACACACAGAACCGTTTGCACCTTCTCTTGTGACTGGCGGTCGGTCAGCGCCATAAAGCTGAGCGGGTCCCTGGGTAATTGGGGCGCGGACAACCAACAGGACAGACTAAGTTCAACAGCCCAGTAAGGCAATTAGTCTAGGAGAAGGATCTCTGATATAAAATACCCCTTCCAACCCGCACCAAGTCAGCGTGGAAGGTGTAGGCTAATAACCAGCATGAAAAGTACGCCAGGAAGACGGCCCCCAGTCCTCAGCAGTTCCAGAGAGAACAGTGCAGTGGCAGGGAGCAGCTAGAGATCGTTCACTATGGCAGAAACATGCTGAGGCTTTCGTCCAGCAGTGGACTGACAACGGCTGATGATGATGATGAACAAACACCTCCCCACCCCCGTCCATATAACCTGCACAACACACTCAATCCCACAGTCCAAGGTACCGTTCACCTCCCCAAAGTTCATACAGCACATATATTTCCCCAAAGTCCCCAAAACTACGTACGTGACATGCACATAGCGGCACGCACGTACGGGCAAGCGATCAAATGTTTGGAAGCCGCAGCTGCATGCGTACTCACGGTACCGCGTCTGCGCATCCAACTCATAGTCTTCCTGGTAAGAGTCTCTGTTGTCCCAGTTCTCCACAGGCCAATGGTAAAGCTTGACTGTCATCTTTCGGGAATGTAAACAATGAAACACCGGCTGTGTTTGTGTTGCTGCAGCCGCCCGCAATACACCACTTCCCACCTACAGCTTTCTTCTTTGCTGTCTCCATTGTTCATTGAACAAATTGCAAAAGATTCACCAACACAGATGTCCAGAATACTGTGGAATTTTGCGATGAAAACAGACGACTTAATAGCTGGCCACCATGCTGTCCCGTAATGTCCTCTACAATCCGTGACGTCACGCGCTGACGTCATCATACCGAGACGTTTTCAGCAGGATATTTCACGCGAAATTTAAAATTGCACTTTAGTAAGCTAACCCGGCCGTATTGGCATGTGTTGCAATGTTAAGATTTCATCATTGATATATAAACTATCAGACTGCGTGGTCGGTAGTAGTGGCTTTCAGTAGGCCTTTAAGCAGTTTCTGATAATCTTAAAACAGCCTAGGTTTGCCTTCAGGGTTTTACACATTTTCATAACACATAACCTTCTGGCGTAGGTAGTAACAAGTAGTGTTGACGATCACAATAATGGTTGCTTATTCAGAACTAAGGTCCAAACTTTGGATAATCCCAAAACCCGATCATTTAACAAGAACAAACACTTAGTCAAAGACAAATGATCACGACATACTGTAGTGTGATGAAAGTTGCTTTTGCATTGATATTTGCAGATATTTACCTGGACGGGTCTTCGACAAAAGCGGTGCACACTCGCTTCTTGATGATGTTGGGGATCCAGCTCTGAGCAGAAGATTGGTCTTTGTTAGCAAGAACATTTACAATCTGCAGTTAAGTTAAGTTACGTTAAGTTTAAGTCATATGTGCCAACCTCCAAACTCAACATGCCTTTTCGAGTTTGTTTGTAAATTGTGCTTGCCCTCATAGTATCAAATATTTGTATATCCTAAACTGCACACACGAGGGTTGTCCCGATACTAGAGATGTCCGATAATGGCTTTTTTGCCGACATCCGATATTGTCCAACTCTTAATTACCGATTCCGATATCAACCGATACCGATATATACAGTTGTGGAATCAACACATTATTATGCCTAATTTTGTTGTGATGCCCCGCTGGATGCATTAAACAATGTAACAAGGTTTTCCTAAATAAATCAACTCAAGTTATGGAAAAAAAAGTGCCAACATGGCACTGCCATATTTATTATTGAAGTCACAAAGTGCATTATTTTTTTTTAACATGCCTCAAAACAGCAGCTTGGAATTTGGGACAGGCTCTCCCTGAGAGAGCATGAGGAGGTTGAAGTGGGCGGGGTTGGGGGGGCGGGGTTAAGATGAGGGGGGGTAGGGGATAGCGGGGGGTGTATATTGTAGCGTCCCGGAAGAGTTAGTGCTGCAAGGGGTTCTGGGTATTTGTTCTGTTGTGTTTACGTTGTGTTACGGTGTGGATGTTGTCATTCTTGTTTGGTGTGGGTTCACAGTGTGCCGCATATTTGTAACAGTGTTAAAGTTGTTTATACGGCCACCCTCAGTGTGACCTGTATGGCTGTTGACCAAGTATGCCTTGCATTCACTTGTGTGTGTGAAAAGCTGTAGATATTGTGTGTTTGGGCCGGCACGCAAAGGCCCTGTATCGGTACCAAAATTTATTTGGATATTTTTCAATACTTTTCTAAATAAAAGGGACCACAAAAAATGACATTAATTGTTTTATTTTAACAAAAAATCTTACGGTACATTAAACATATGTTTCTAATTGCAATTTTATTCTTGAATAAAATAGTGACTATACAAGACAATTTTTCTTTTAGTAGTAAGGAAACAAACAAAGACTCCTAATTTGTCTGCTGACATATGCAGTAACATATTGTGTCATTTTCCATTCTATTATTTAGTCAAAATTGTAAAGGACAAGCTGTAAAAATGGATTATTAATCTACTTGTTCATTTACTGTTAATATCTGCTTACTTTCTCTTTTAACATGTTCTATCTACACTTCTGTTAAAATGTAATAATCACTAATTCTTATGTTGTTTGGATGCTTTACTTTAGTTTTGCATGATACCACAAATTTGGGTATCGATCCGATACCAAGTAGTTACAGGATCATACAATGGTCATCATTTAAGTCTTCATGTGTCCGGGGACGTATTTCCTTAGTTTATAAACATATTATACATTTTCAAAAACGAGAAAAGATTTTGTGATGCTAAAAAATACTTACCGGTAAATAATACCGGTACTTTTTAGAGGTGGTATAGTACCGATTATGATTTGTTTGTATCGCGGTACTATACTAGTCCCGGTATACCGTACAGGCCTAGTACACACATATATTTGTGTTCTGGCAATGTGCGCTAAATAAAAAGGAGGAAAGAGTACAGAGAAACCACCCTTAAGACGACCCCTGTTTATTAGGGGTGTGAATCTTTGGGCACAAAACGATTTGATCCGATTCCGATTCCTGGGGTGACGATTTGATTTAGAGACCCGTGGGCAACGCTTTCTCCATATAGCATGGACAGATGTCGCCAGGCACACGTGTCAGAAACATTGTATATAAATGATCAAAAAACGTTCCGTTCTGAGTTCCCAAAGAACAGACAAGAGGCTGTTTTTGTTGCACCAAGCAAAGGCTTGGAAAATTCCATTGTGTACGATTGGAGGAGATGGGAGGGGGTTATCTATTGTCATCCAAGACCTGCTCAAGCTGAATCCAGGACCAGCCCAAGCCCGAGGCATCTTTTTCTTTTGTGTTAATGTGACCGAAAACAATGACTGTTTACACACTCCCCATTCCTTTGGAAGCAGATGTTGTGTAAACAGGGAGTGTCCAAATAAAGGAGGAGACGTAAACCTTTTTCATCAGAGCTGTTACGGCGCACGCGCAGTCTGATTCTCCCTCCTCTGCGGGAACACTTGGAGGCTCCGTCTGTGCGCACCTCGGGACACGCCCACGGGTGCGCACATCCAGGAACGCGCCGCGCACGTCTCCGCCCTGCTGCAGCCACCAGCTGCAATCACTCGCTGGCAATCTGCACACCTGCGACTGATCAGGGCGAGATCAATAAAGGACCAGTGGACCCAAGGATCATGGCGGGAACTTAGTTTTCTCATGGTGTACCTGCCTTCCCGAGTCTTCCCTCCTCGAGATCTCCCGTTGTTTCCCCGGTGTTTTTGGACTGCCTTCTTCGTTTCCCGACTCCTCACTCGCCCCTGGACTCTGACGTCTCTCTCTGCCCCACGGACCCCTCGCTGATCTTGGACCCCTTTTGCCTTGCCCTCTTTGGACTTGTCTGCCCTTTTTCTCATCAACACTTGGTAACACACTTCAGATATCTACACACATAGTCTTACAACACACACACTCTTGTATTTTAGTCACACACTCTATTTCTATAGTTTAGTTGTATTGTTTATTATTATATATATTTATTATATATAATAAATTATTGTATATACTGCCCCCTGGTGTCTGAACCGTCACCTCCTCTCAGTAAACATAACAAGAGCGTGGGTGACACTGTAAGAGGTTACAGGTTGACACGTTTCTCCTCAATTAAGTCAAAATTGAATTCTGCCTCTGTTTAATTCTTTGCTTCTTGTCTTGTTTAATAGATGTCATCAGTGTTTGAACCTGACACACGACCCTCCACTTCTCCCAAGAGACCATTCAATAAAGTCAAATACCAATAAGACATCGCCTTCTTCTCACGGCCATTTGTGCGTAACCGTGCCAGTTTGCGCATACCTCACAAACCTGCTCGATTCAGACTCAAATACTGACTAAATGATTATATTTGCCTCTTCTTCTCCAGGTATGTCGGGCAACAAACGTTTCGTCAGAACAGACGGGTTCACCCGAATCCGAACCTCTCGTCGAGGAAACCTTGTCAATTTTGTCCCGAGACCAGTTGATCAATTCTATTGTTTAGATTTTTGAGAGCAGTGCTAAAAAAAAAGAGTTCCGAGACAGTTAAGACAAGACGAGACAAAGTAACTAATGCAGAGGGAAGAGAAGCAGTTGCAGATTTCCAAATGTACTTTTTAGGGTTAATTAAGTGGATTCTTGCATGTGTGTCATAAGGCTAACATGTCTCTACTTTTGGATAGTAAGGAACATTTTAATGACAAAATGCTAAAAAAAATTGCACCTTTTCTAAAACCTATATTGAATATTTGTCTATTTTAGGTCTCTTTCTGTCATGATTCGTGGTCCGGATCATGTTTTTGTTATGTTCTGTAGGTTTTGGACTTCCTGTTTTTTGTGAAGCTTTGTTTGTTTTGGTTGCCATGGTTGCTTATTGTTTCAGTACTGTTATTGCACTGGAGAATAATACAATGTGTTGATCAACTTGACATGCATTTGCATCACTGAACTCAGAAAGCAATGTGGTCTACATACAACACACAAAGACAAAGATATGTTTCAAAGGGCCAATTTGTTTCAGGCCAGAAAAAATTGACAAAACTATTTTAAATAGCTGCAACATAATGGCACCTTAACTTTAACTTTAAGTAAATAGGATCTTTGATCCAAGACACAACTTACATTTAACTAAAATGTTATTTTCTTTGTGCTCGACAAAAGAAAAGTATTGAGAATGTCTCCATGTTAAGAAACTTGACTTCTGGCTTCGCCATGATGTCTTGTTAGTTGTTATGAGAGTAGCGTATGTGTGTGTGTGCGTGTGGCCCTTTAAGATATGACAGCATGTGAGGTGAGTGACGCCAGTGAGTGAGTGGGCGAGAGAGGCGAGGGAACGGCGACAGTGAGTGCGTGCAGGTGTTTTAGCTTGGTGGATGGCTGCGTCCAATAAAGTCCAAATTATTTCCAAAGCAGGACCTCCACCCAGACAAACAATACAAGTACACAGTCCATGAAAAACAATATTTTGGACATACCTTCTCATTTCAATGCCTTTTCTTTATTTTCATGACTATTTACATTGTAGATTGTCACTGAAGGCATCAAAACTATGACACCTGTGAAGTGAAACCCATTTCAGGTGACTACCTCTTGAAGCGCATGGAGAGAATGCCAAGAGTGTGCAAAACAGTAATCAGAGAAAAGGGTGGCTATTTTGAAGAAACTAGAATATACAGCATGTTTTCGGTTATTTCACCTTTTTTTGTTAAGTACATAAGTACATGTGTTCATTCATAGTTTTGATGCCTTCAGTGACAATCTACAATGTAAATCAGGGGTCTCCAAACTTTTTGACTCGGGGGCCGCATTGGTTTAAAAAAAATAAAATATATATATATATATATATATATATATATATATACACATACTTACATTGTCTTTATAATCTGTTTTGTCATTTAACATAAATTAACATTGATGTTCATCAACATTTAACATTGTCACTAGGGATGTCCGATAATGGCTTTTTGCCGATATCCGATATTCCGATATTGTCCAACTCTTTAATTAACCATACCGATATCAACCGATACTGATTTACACAGTCGTAGAATTAACACATTATTATGCCTAATTTGGACAACCAGGTATGGTGAAGATAATGTACTTTTTTAAAATATTAATAAAATAAAATAAGATAAATAAATTAAAAACATTTTCTTGAATAAAAAAGAAAGTAAAACAATACAAAAACAGTTACATAGAAACTAGTAATGAATGAAAATGAGCAAAATTAACTGTTAAAGGTTAGTACTATTAGTGGACCAGCAGCACGCACAATCATGTGTGCTTACGGACTGTATCCCTTGCAGACTGTATTGATATATATTGATATATAATGTAGGAACCAGAATATTAATAACAGAAATGGGGAGGGTTTTTTTGGGGGGTTGGTGCACTAATTGAAAGGGTATCTTGTGTTTTTTATGTTGATTTAATAAGAAAAAAAAAAAAAAGAAAAAAAAATGATACCGATAATAAAAAAAAACCAATACTGATAATTTCCGATATTACATTTTAACGCATTTATCGGCCGATATTATCGGACATCTCTAATTGTCATGTTATCGATGGGAAAATTCATTTTTAGACAATATGATTTGCCTGAGCGGCTAGGAGACACCAAGAGTAACAAGCGGTAGAAAATGGATTAGAAAGGAAAGATTTAAAAAATAAAAATAAAAAATAAAATAAAATAAAAATTAAAAAATTAAAAAACTTTTTTTTTTTTACTTGGGATTTCCTGTGGGCCGGATTTTGGATGCTGGGGGGCCCGTAGTTTGGGGACCCCTGATGTAAATAGTCATGAAAAAAAAGAAAACCCATTTAATGAGAAGGTGTGTCCAAACTTTTGGCCTGTACTGTACATCATGGCACATTTAATATAGATATCACTATATT
The DNA here is from genome assembly GCF_033978685.3 of Nerophis lumbriciformis. Taxonomy (NCBI): domain Eukaryota; kingdom Metazoa; phylum Chordata; class Actinopteri; order Syngnathiformes; family Syngnathidae; genus Nerophis; species Nerophis lumbriciformis. The sequence goes on along the minus strand of NC_084569.2, from coordinate 35,559,562 downwards.
GATGAACAGAGTTGTTCTGTGGTCGTTTTTTTCCTGCCCTGGACGAAATCTGCATAACAGTTTTTATGTAAACTCCACTCACGTAGATGGACTTTTTTTTTTTAACAATGGTGTGGCGGAAATGTCAACTTGAAAGGGGAACTGCACTGATTTTGGAACGCTGCCTATCGTTCACAATCATTATGAGAGACAAGAACACATATGTCTTTTTTTTTTTTTTTAGATTTTTAAGATGATAAAGATCGCTCGGAAGTCTGCGGGCTATAGAGTGTTTTCTATTGGGGCTCCAGTACTATGGAATGCCCTCCTGGTAACAGTTAGAGATGCTACCTCAGTAGAAGCATTTAAGTCCCATCTTAAAACTCATTTGTATACTCTAGTCCAGTGTTTTATGTAATTATGTAATTTCACCTAATTGTGTTAAAAATATTTTTTGCAAACCAGTAATTATTGTCTGTGCTGTGAAGAGCTCGGCTCAGTAATCGTGTAATACTCTTCCATATCAGTAGGTGGCAGCAGGTAGCTAATTGCTTTGTAGATGTCGGGAACATGGTTTGTCGTGATCACAATATGCAGACGACAGCGGTAGGCAGTGTGCAGGTAAAAAGGTATCTAATGCTTAAAGCAAAAATAAACAAAAGGCATTAAAGCTTAGGGAAGGCTATGCAAAACGGAACAAAAACTGAACTGGCTGCAAAGTAAACAAAAACAGAATGCTGGACGACAGCAAAGACTTACACATGACATGACAATCAACAACAAAATAGGAGCGCAAGACAAGAACTAATATAATGTAATAACAGACACCTTCATAACAATATGTAATGTGTACAATATACACACTGCAAGTCTATATATAATGTAGTAATATACACCTTCATAACACTATGTAATAAGTACAATATACACACTGCAAGTATATATATAATGTAGTAACAGACACCTTCATAACAATATGTAATATGTACAATATACACACTGCAAGTCTATATATAATGTAGTAACAGACACCTTCATAACAATATGTAATATGTACAATATACACACTGCAAGTCTATATATATAATGTAGTAACAGACACCTTCATAACAATATGTAATATGTACAATATACACACTACTGCAAGTATATATATAATGTAGTAACAGACACCTTCTTAACAATATGTAATATGTACAATATACATAATGCAAGTATATATATAATGTAGTAACAGACACCTTCATAACAATATGTAATATGTACAATATACACACTGCAAGTATATATATAATGTAGTAACAGACACCTTCATAACAATATGTAATATGTACAATATACACACTGCAAGTATATATATAATGTAGTAACATACACCTTCATAAAAATATGTAATATGTACAATATTTACCGTATTTTGGTCATTTTAATCATTGACTGATTTTTTAGCGCGTTTATTTCTGTTTCCATAGCAGCTCACTTCCGACTTCTGGCCCCAAAAGTGCGTTCTTACTTCCGGAATCAAACACGAGTGGGTACTAATCATGGTCAATTTGGTAACAGACGACAAAGACCACTATTTTTGGACAAATGAGGATTCACAACCTTATCTTTTTGAAGCTGAACATACGGAGGATGAACTGCTGGTTATAGAAAACAAGCACAAAAGAAGGGTGAGACGTTGGAGCAGACCGAAGCTGAGAGACTGGAAGCTGTAAATGTGGAATTTGAAGCCGAGTTATTGAAACATGGAATGCTTACCAAGATAAATCGGGGGAAAACTAATGTTGTTCATGAGACACAGCACGTCATGCATGTTATTATAAATACAAACGCTGTCTGGCTAGTTGTGTACAAACAAAACATGAGATGTGGGTTAATACTTTACAGATACTGTAATATGATTGTTCATGTTCTTCAGTCAGTACAGATTGGTGTCTTACTGCAGTGTTGTGCATTACAAACTCAAAATTGTTTTGTGCCGACGTTGAAGTTAGCTTATCTATTTCTGTAGCTAGCTTTTACGGCTAATACCGAAGCATGCCGATGTGTTACTACGCTAGAAATACAGTTTTTGCTCTTTTAATAAGAAATTGGTTATTATCAGTGTTGGGTTAGTTACTGAAAACCAGAAACTAGTTACAGTTACTAGTTACTTTATTTCAAAAGTAACTCAGTTACTTAGACCAAAAAGTAATGCGTTACTGTGAAAAGTAACTATTTAGTTACTTATATTTATTTATTTTTATTTTTTTATTTTTTTAAGGCCCCCTTTAATGCCCTTTTAGCCTTAATTTCAGTACTGTTATTGCACTGGAGAATAATACAATGTGTTGATCAACTTGACTGAACTCTGCTAAGCAATGTGGTCTACATACAACACACAAAGACAAAGATATGTTTCAAAGGGCCAATTTGTTTCAGGCCAGAACAAATTGACATAACTATTTGAAATAGCTGCAACATAACATACATAAGTAACAAACAGCATAATAACAACATAGCTGTAAACCAAGGAAGGCACACACTACATACACAAAGCCTAACCGGGCGTTTTCTCTCTCTCAAGGAATTCTGAAATAAAATCATGTCTGAAGCCCAGAACACTCTACATATTTCCCCAGTTTTAGTTTAGAGATAAGGAAAAATTGGCCTGGCCCACTAGCATCCCTCTTTATGTTTGTGAACTTTATAGTCTATACATTTAGAGTGATGTGTCAATCAAACACTCTAGAAGTCTAGAATGAAAGAGTATATAAGAGAATTGACAGAGTGTGTACCTTCAGTGCGCAGTGCCTCGTTAAAATCCAGCCGCTGTTGCTTAGGAGGTGAAGTGTGTCTCTCTTTACTAGCTTTGTCGAAGCATGTTGCTTTTGTAGCTGTTTCAGCAGATTTGAATCGCCAGGATAGGATCTTTGATCCAAAACACAACTTACATTTAACTAAAATGTTCTTTTCTTTGTGGTCGACAAAAGAAAAGTAGTGAGAATATCTCCATGTTAAGAAACTCGGCTTCGGGCTTCGCCATGACGTCTTGTTAGTAAACACAGACACGCCCACTCCCACACACACACATACACACACACAGGGCGCCTCTTCCTTGTCGCCTCTTCCGCAGCTCTCCAATAAAACACACTCAGATCTTCTCAGTTTCGAGCCGATACTACATAAAAAATAACGTAAAATAACGCAGTAACGCATCATGTAGTAACGGTAACTGAGTTACTGAATATAAAAAAATACTGCGTTAGATTACTGTTTACCGCTGAAAGTAAAGTACTTTGTAACGCGTTAGTCCCAACACTGGTTATTATACAGGTTACGGAATGTAAATTAAGTATTGTTAACGTTTTTTAATGCATTTTTAAAGTTATTTAGAGGTAGAATTGATTGCTCCCATTAGCTGCATTGGTAGCCACTTAGAACAAGCCCATGTTTACAAATTTGACTGAAAAAAAAAAATAATGTTGTCTTCTTGGGACTCATTGATGAGTGGACCATAGGCAAAATTTAAAAAAAAAAAAAAAAAAAAATGCAGTTCCCGTTTAAATACCAGTTGCAAATTTTTGCTTAAAAGTTGTATTTTCCGACAGTTTGAGAGTCATTGAATGTGTCCTGACTGTTGATTGGAAGGGAAAAGGAGGGGAAGTCACTGTTGTGCGCTTTAATAAAGATGCAAACGATACAATGTAATGCATTTCCAGTTGTTTCATTACAGCATGTCCGAAAAGGAGAAGGAAGAAGCTGAGCTTATTTAATCCTACCCCTTTTCATACCATAGCAATTTTATCCTATTTTCTTGTTCTCTGTAACAGAACAGTGAACAAATAAATAATCGACAAATAATATACCATAGTAAGTAAACAAATATTAAATACATAAATTATCATAGTCCCAATAATAAAATTTTAAAAAGGTGTTCAAGATGTTCATCATAATTCTTTGTGAACACTTGTAGTTTGAACAGTCTCTTAAACTGGGTCAAATTGGTGCTTTGTTTGATTTCTTTGGTTAATCCATTCCATAATTTAATTCCACATACCCCCCCCCTCTCACCAACGGGAGGTGAAAATCCCGGATCTGGTATTTGTCCGTTTGGGATGGGCATTTGACTACATTCCCTTGATCGCCTATAGGGAAAAGTTGCAATAACCTTATTTTTACAGTGTTGTTTTCCCATTAGTGAACTTCTCTTTGATTGCCAGTGTTAATTTTAAAGTTGATTTGACCATTGAATTTTGGTCATTTTACAACGCGAATACAACGTTGAAACAACATGCTTTTTGACAACGTTTATTCAATGTCAGGTTGTGACGTTTCTTCTTTAAAGAGTAGTTTTTTCCGTTTGAATGAGAGATCAACTCGAGTAGCCGATATGAATGTATTGGTGTGGGCTGATCTCCTGAAATTTCTGTAAAACGTGATAATATTCTAATTCTGTCTTGATGGTCCTTCTTACTCAGCATATATGTCATCGAAAGAACTTGGGATTGACCAGTAACTTAGATTCCCTGGGAGGAAGAGCTGGTCGACGCACCAGTTTCCATCTTAAAGATCTAAAAAAAAATTTGGGGGAATATCCGGCGGGCCAGATTGAAAAGCTTAACGGGCCGCATGCGGGCCCCCGGGCCTTAATTTGCCCAGGTCTGATATATAGACTATACATATACACGAGTACATATTATATTAGTGTAATGCATATATAATTCATAATTAACCTAATTAGATATTAAAGATATGTGAAAGTTCGACTTTTACCTTTTTTTTACTTCCGTAACGACCTCCCTTAAGTTTTGTAATCAATCAGAAATATCAACCAATTAAAATGCGCCAAACATGTGGACACTCTTGTGATTTTAGATCACATCGGACTGTCTGCCCCGCAGGATTTTGAGGACCAGTCGTAGACAATTTAGAGTGAAAAGCAAATTTTATTTTCACTTGTATACAAAACATTCTAACTTGGATTGTTTCCCTGGCTTAGAGACTCTCCTGAAGGACAGTGCAGCGAAGACACAACAAACTCCCTTCTTGTCTCTCATGGACACACACCTGTTGTTGTTGACTTTGGACTAGCGACTGCACGAACATCAAGGCCGCGGAACAGAGACACACTGCAGGCTTTCACACAAACATGCATCCACAAAAATACACGCCACACACATACATACACATACCCACTAACCCAACGCCTTTGACGCAAATCCCATAGGGGTGATGAAAGGATGGTCAGCGCCTGAGAGCTGCAGCCTACCACCATGACCCCGCACTCCCTTCCCTCTGTTGCTAGATATCTCGAGATGTATGTTGTAATATGTATATGTGCTTTGCTATGGAGGTTTTTTCCCACTCCAGACTGGGCCCGCTTCGGAGCCCAGTCTAGATCATACTTGCCAACCCTCCTGGATTTTCCGGGAGACTCCCGAAATTCAGCGCCTCTCCCGAAAACCTCCCGGGACACATTTTCTCCCAAAAATCTCCCGAAATTCAGGCGGAGCTGGAGGCCACGCCCCCTCCAGCTCCATGCGGACCTGAGTGACGTGTTGACAGCCTGTTCACACGTCCGCTTTCCCACAATATAAGCAGCTAATGATCGAGGGCGAGTTCTTGGTTTCTTATGTGGGTTTACTGTTAGGCAGTTTCATTAACGTCCTCCCAGTGCGGTAACAACACACAACAACAGCAGTCCAGTTTTCGTCTGCCGTAAAGCAGTTCGTCTGCCGTAAACAGCAATGTTGTGACACTTTTAAACAGGACAATACTGCCATTTACTGTACATGCATATGTGACCCACCCATAATGTGTCACATTTTTGTGTTGATTTATTTATTTTATTTTGTGGTTTGAATTCGTTTTTGGAGCTGTCATTACACATTTATCAGTATTCACATTGGTCAGTAGGGGGCAGTAGGGCGTTTCTTCCCAATTGAATGCTATCACCTGCAGACCGGAAGTGTCTTGTCATTCTGATGAGCGCGACCAGTCTGTGAACAATTGAAACATCCTGTGTGCTTTTTCCTCCTGTATAACAAGTTAGTTTTGGTGAATTAACTCACTGAATAATATCCATGTGATCTTTATAAGTTTAAGTACACATTCTGATGGTGGAGCCTAACTCTAAAGTGTTTGTGAGTTGTAGTTTGTATTTGTGAATGAATCCAGTGCACAGCTGCAGTAATCAATACAAAAAGGCGACGTGAGTGCGCAATGTTTATATAGGAACTTCTGATCCTAATTCAGACTCCCAAATTAGAGCTCCCGTTTTCTTATTGATTTTATAATGTATATTTGTATAATGTGTGTGTTCTGAAATAGTGACAGAGAATAGAACAAGGATGGACAATTCAACCCTTAACTCAACAATGAGTAGATGAGTGTTATGTGTGTGTATATATGTAAATACATGAACACTGAAATTCAAGTATTTCTTTTATTTATTTATATATATACACATTATATATATATATGTAATAATAATATATATATATATATATATATATATATATATATATATATATATATATATATATAGCTAGAATTCACTGAAAGTCAAGTATTTCTTATATATATATATATATATATATATATATATATATATATATATATATATATATATATATATATATATATATATATATATATCGTAACCATTCCCCCAACCACGCCCCCCGCCCCACCCCCAACCACGCCCCGCCCCACCCCCCACCTCCCGAAATCGGAGGTCTCAAGGTTGGCAAGTATGGTCTAGATTGTATTTTTTTACTCATCCGTCCCCAGCGTTTTACCTTTTTCTCCATCTTTTACAGGGCGCCTTGTGGCGACCCATCCGCGTTCCTGTTCTGTAACCCTGTACACTGTTTGTTTGTCTAATCTTGAACGGGTTTATGCTGAAAACAAAGTTTTGTTGTACTTGTGCAATGACAATAAAGACCTATCCTATCCTATCCTACATGGATAAGTGTGGAAAGAGTGTTTTGCATTTTTCCCCCATCATGCATTGTCGTTAATTTAAATGGGTATAATTTTGAATTATGTGTAGTGATTGGACATGCACCTGGGGATAGGTTGATGGGCAACACTAAATTGGCCCTAGTGTGTGAATGTGAGTGTGAAGCCCGAATGCAGCTGAAATAGACTCCAGCAACCCCCCACGACCCCAAAAGGGACACGCGGTAGAAAACGGATGGATTGGACATGTTTATAATGTCCACTAAGTTCAGTGAGCAGGTTGTGTTATGGGTGACAATGTGTGTTGACTTTTTTTGGTGTAAGTTGCATTTATTTTTTTTAGCGCCATGACTAGGGAAGGTTGTTTGGATTGGGTCATATAACTAAATCGTGTGCTTCTAATCCCAATTCATGGTCAATGGCCTGATTTAATTTTGTTGTGTACACGAAGGTGGCAAATTTGCGGCAATCAGACGGCCTTAAGGTCTTTCAAGTTGAAGCAAGTTGTGTGTCCTTAATAGAAAAGTTGTTAAGCGTATTTAATGAGTGACGACTGACTGGTTTGACCTGTTTCACTGTCGCCGCCTTGAGCTCTCTTTTCTTTACACACAAAGTACTCATTCTTTACCTTGATACTACTAATGTATTACCACTGATGCAACAATAACTTATATGACTAGCATTTTGTATTCAAGTAAATGCCTTAGTCATTCTCGACCATGTTTTGAGTCTTAGTAATGATTTTTAAGGTTACTCTTTACTGTGTTAGTATGCCAATGCGTACGAAACAACATGTTGGTTTACTGCTTCATGACTTCTAGAAATCATTTGACAGGATGTGAAAATGCAGGATTTGTGCTGGACAAGTCTCTGTTTTAGTCTGGAGGTGACACAAGGCAGCGACGTTGTCAAAAAAAAATGCTCTCACATACCTTATCCTTCTCTTTCTTACTCGGAGACTTGACAAGAACTTCTTTCTGCTTCTCCGCCGCCTTCATCCTGCCTTCTCTGATGAAGCGCCTGCCGGACTCGCCGCTTAAAAGGGTTGGGCGGAACGACCCAGATACTGTATTGACTGTGTCGATACCAAGCATAGTCAGTAGCACAATGGGTTAGGCAGGTTTTCACAAATGCGTTTTATTTTGTTGTTCTACATTGTTGGTATAGACCAGGGGTCGGCAACCCAAAATGTTGAAAGAGCCATATTGGACCAAAAATACAAAAAAAAAAATCTGTCTGGAGCCGCAAAAAATTAAAAGCCATATTACATACAGATAGTGTGTCATGAGATATAAATTGAATTAAGAGGACTTAAAGGAAACTAAATGACCTCAAATATAGCTACAAATGAGGCATTATGATGCAATATGTACATATAGCTAGCCTAAATAGCATGTTAGCATCGATTAGCTTGCAGTCAGGCAGTGACCAAATATGTCTGATTAGCACTCCAACAAGTCAATAACATCAACAAAACTCACCTTTCATGCACAACCTTAAAAGTTTGGTGGACAAAATGAGACAGAAAAAGAAGTGGCATAAAACACGTCCTAGAAAGTTATACATGTAAACAAACTACGGTGAGTTCAAGGACCGCCACAATTAGTAGGACAAAACGGCGCTCGCCAAATACTCGAATCAGTGAAGCATGTTTAATATAAACAGTGTGCTTTATAACAATTAGGGAGGTTTGTGTCATGTTTGTCCTCCTACAGAAACCATATTAAAACAAAAATTAGATTGTTTTCCCCTCATCTTTTTCCATTTTTCGTACATTTCTGAAAAAGCTCCAGAGAGCCACTAGGGCGGCGCTAAAGAGCCGCATGCGGCTCTAGAGCCGCGGGTTGCCGACCCCTGGTATAGACTGTTAAAAATGGTCGTAAAAACTACGGAAAGCAATTGTTGAATAGCAACAGTGAAACATCGGAAAATCTCAAATAATTTTTCACAGTAGTAAATGCAGTGGATTCATGCAAACCAAAAAAACGGTAGATAACCTAAATTACTATGGTTATAATTCATAAAAAACAGCATTAGCCTAGTTAACTTTTGGTTAACAATCATTCTTGCCAACCTTGAGACCTCCGAATTCGGGATATTATGGGGGGGAGGGGCATACTTGCCAACCCTCCCGGATTTTCCGGGAGACTCCCGAAATTCAGCGCCTCTCCCGAAAACCTCCCGGGACAAATTTTCTCCCGAAAATCTCCCGAAATTCAGGCGGAGCTGGAGGCCACGCCCCCTCCAGCTCCATGCGGACCTGAGTGACGTGTTGACAGCCTGTTCACTCGTCCGCTTTCCCACAATATGAACAGCTAATGATCGAGGGCGAGTTCTTGGTTTCTTATGTGGGTTTATTGTTAGGCAGTTTCATTAACGTCCTCCAAGCGCGGTAACAACACGCAACAACAGCAGTCAAGTTTTGGTCTACCGTAAAGCAGTTCGTCTGCCGTAAACAGCAATGTTGTGACACTTTTAAACAGGGCAATACTGCCATCTACTGTACATGCATATGTGACCCACCCATAATGTGTCACATTTTTGTGTTGATTTATTTATTTTATTTTGTGGTTTGAATTCGTTTTTGTAGCTGTCATTACACATTTATCAGTATTCACATTGGTCAGTAGGGGGCAGTAGGGCATTTCTTCCCAATTAAATGCTATCACCTGCAGACCGGAAGTGTCTTGTCATTCTGATGAGCGCGACCAGTCTGTGAACAATTGAAACGTCCTGTGTGCTTTTTCGTCCTGTATAACAGGTTAGTTTTGGTGAATCAACTCACTGAATAATATCCATGTGATCTTTATAAGTTTAAGTACACATTCTGATGGTGGAGCCTAACTCTAAAGTGTTTGTGAGTTGTAGTTTGTATTTGTGAATGAATCCAGTGCACAGCTGCAGTAATCAATACAAAAAGGCGACGTGAATGCTCAATGTTTATATAGGAACTTCTGATCCTAATTCAGACTCCCAAATTAGAGCTCCCGTTTTCTTATTGATTTTAAAATGTATATTTGTATAATGTGTGTGTTCTGAAATAGTGACAGAGAATAGAACAAGGATGGACAATTCAACCCTTAACTCAACAATGAGTAGATGAGTGTTATGTGTGTGTGTATATGTGTAAATAAATGAACACTGATATTCAAGTATTTATTTTATTTATTTATTGATATATATATATATATATATATATATATATATATATATATATATATATATAGCTAGAATTCACTGAAAGTCAAGTATTTCTTATATATATATATCTTAACCACGCCCCCAACCACGCCCCCCGCCCCACCCCCGATCACACTCCCCACCTCCCGAAATTGGAGGTGTCAAGGTTGGCAAGTATGGGGAGGGGTGTATTTATAGCTAGAATTCACTGAAATTCAAGCACCGTATTTTTCGGAGTATAAGTCGCTCCGGAGTATAAGTCGCACCGGCCGAAAATGCATAATAAAGAAGGAAAAAAACATATATAAGTCGCACTGGAGTATAAGTCGCATTTTTGGGGGAAATGTATTTGATAAAAGCCAACACCAAGAATAGACATTTGAAAGGCAATTTAAAATAAATAAAGAATAGTGAACAACAGGCTGAATAAGTGTACGTTATATGAGGCATAAATAACCAACTGAGAACGTGCCTGGTATGTTAACGTAACTGTCACACCGCGGTGAGGGAAGTCTTGTCTTGGTTTTTTCTGTCTTGTGATTTACATGTTTTATTTTGAAAAGCAACTCCTCTTGTTTCAGATCACAGGTCCTTCCTCTTGTGTCACCAGTCTGACGTCATTCCTGACCCTTGATTGCTTCCACCTGTTTCCCAATACCCTCATGTTCTTTATAAGCCCATGCCTCCCCTTGTTCTGTGCCAGATTGTCTCGAGCTTTCGTGCCTGTCTTGCGTTCCATGTTCATGTTCACGTCCATGCCTTGCCTTGTCCCACGTCTACGTCCTTGTTTCCAGAAAATCCCACGCTGTAATTTTGAGTTAACTTTTGTTATCTAGCCTTTTTTCAACTGCAGTGGTGAGTTATGATTTTTTCCTAATGATCTTTCCTCAAAGTTTTTGAGTGATTTTTTTGTTTACATTTATTAGAGTAGTAATTTTTATAGTCATTATTTTCTTCCTTCTGTTGGAGCGTTTTTTTTGTTAAAGTTTTTGATAGCAGATACGGTGCTAATTATAATTTGTCTTTATTTTTGTATTTCCTCCTTTTGGTGTGATTTTCGGTTTTTCCCTTTTTGGAAAAATGTTTCGCTATCTATTTTTGTGATTCATAGTATTTAAATTTACTCTGCTCTGGAGGTTTAAAGAGTTTTTCAAAATAAAAGCTTTATTTAGAATCCCATCTCTGCATCTGAGTCCCTTCCTTCGTCCAAGCCTGACAGTAACATATTATGGTAAGAGTCATTCAAATAACTATAACATATAGAACATGCTATACGTTTACCAAACAATCTGTCACTCCTAATCGCTAAATCCCATGAAATCTTATACGTCTAGTCTCTTACGTGAATGAGATCAATAATATTATTTGATATTTTACACCTATGTGTTAATAATTTCACACATAAGTCACTCCTGAGTATAAGTCGCACCCCCGGCCAAACTATGAAAAAAACTGTGACTTATAGTCCAAAAAATACGGTATTTCTTATACATATAATAAATACTTGACTTGCAGTGAATTCTAGCTATATATTTATATTTATTTTATTATATATATATATTTATATTTATTTTATTATATATATATATATATATATATATATATATATATATATATATATATATATATATATATATATATATATATGTATATATATATATATATATATATATATGTATATATAATAAATACTTGAATTGCAGTGAATTCTAGCTATATATTTATATTATATATATATATATATATATATATATATATATATATATATATATATATATATATATATATATATATATTAGAGATGTCCGATATTATCGGCCGATAAATGCTTTCGGTTCTTTCTGGGTGGAGTTTGCATGTTCATTCCGGGTCATCCCATCTCCAAAGACATGACCCTGGGGATAGACTGATCGGAGACACTAACATTTGTTTTACGGTAAATTCCTGGCAATCAGTTGTACCGTAAATTGTGCTTTTTTTTTTTTTTTTACAGTGTACACTTTATAGGTTAATTGGTTGACAAGAATCTGCAGCATCGCGTGGACATCGGGGGCGGTACCACTGGATTGGCAGACCGGGGTGGTGGTTCCTCTCTTTAAAAAGGGGAACCGGAGGGTGTGTTCTAACTATCGTGGGATCACACTCCTCAGCCTTCCCGGTAAGGTCTATTCAGGTGTACTGGAGAGGAGGCTACGCCGGATAGTCGAACCTCGGATTCAGGAGGAACAGTGTGGTTTTCGTCCTGGTCGTGGAACTGTGGACCAGCTCTATACTCTCGGCAGGGTCCTTGAGGGTGCATGGGAGTTTGCCCAACCAGTCTACATGTCTTTTGTGGACTTGGAGAAGGCATTCGACCGTGTCCCTCGGGAAGTCCTGTGGGGAGTGCTCAGAGAGTATGGGGTATCGGACTGTCTGATTGTGGCAGTCCGCTCCCTGTATGATCAGTGCCAGAGCTTGGTCCGCATTGCCGGCAGTAAGTCGGACACGTTTCCAGTGAGGGTTGGACTCCGCCAAGGCTGCCCTTTGTCACCGATTCTGTTCATAACTTTTATGGACAGAATTTCTAGGCGCAGTCAAGGCGTTGAGGGGATCTGGTTTGGTGGCTGCAGGATTAGGTCTCTGCTTTTTGCAGATGATGTGGTCCTGATGGCTTCATCTGGCCAGGATCTTCAGCTCTCACTGGATCAGTTCGCAGCTGAGTGTGAAGCGACTGGGATGAGAATCAGCACCTCCAAGTCCGAGTCCATGGTTCTCGCCCGGAAAAGGGTGGAGTGCCATAATAATAATTAACTTAGAATTTCATGGCTGCAACACGTGCCAAAGTAGTTGGGAAAGGGCATGTTCACCACTGTGTTACATGGCCTTTCCTTTTAAACAACACTCAGTAAACGTTTGGGAACTGAGGAGACACATTTTTGAAGCTTCTCAGGTGGAATTCTTTCCCATTCTTGCTTGATGTACAGCTTAAGTTGTTCAACAGTCCGGGGGTCTCCGTTGTGCTATTTTAGGCTTCATAATGTGCCACACATTTTCAATGGGAGACAGGTCTGGACTACAGGCAGGCCAGTCTAGTACCCGCACTCTTTTACTATGAAGCCACGTTGATGTAACACGTGGCTTGGCATTGGCTTGCTGAAATAAGCAGGGGCGTCCATGGTAACGTTGCTTGGATGGCAACATATTTTGCTCCAAAACCTGTATGTACCTTTCAGCATTAATGGCGCCTTCACAGATGTGTAAGTTACCCATGTCTTGGGCACTAATACACCCCCATACCATCACACATGCTGGCTTTTCAACTTTGCGCCTATAACAATCCGGATGGTTCTTTTTCTCTTTGGTCCGGAGGACACGACGTCCACAGTTTCCAAAAACAATTTGAAATGTGGACTCGTCAGACCACAGAACACTTTTCCACTTTGTATCAGTCCATCTTAGATGAGCTCAGGCCCAGCGAAGCCGACGGCGTTTCTGGGTGTTGTTGATAAACGGTTTTCGCCTTGCGTAGGAGAGTTTTAACTTGCACTTACAGATGTAGCGACCAACTGTAGTTACTGACAGTGGGTTTCTGAAGTGTTCCTGAGCCCATGTGGTGATATCCTTTACACACTGATGTCGCTTGTTGATGCAGTACAGCCTGAGGGATCGAAGGTCACGGGCTTAGCTGCTTACGTGCAGTGATTTCTCCAGATTCTCTGAACCCTTTGATGATATGAACCGTAGATGGTGAAATCCCTAAATTCCTTGCAATAGCTGGTTGAGAAAGGTTTTTCTTAAACTGTTCAACAATTTGCTCACGCATTTGATGACAAAGTGGTGACCCTCGCCCCATCCTTGTTTGTGAATGACTGAGCATTTCATGGAATCTCCTTTTATACCCAATCATGGCACCCACCTGTTCCCAATTTGCCTGCACACCTGTGGGATGTTCCAAATAAGTGTTTGATGAGCATTCCTCAACTTTATCAGTATTTATTGCCACCTTTCCCAACTTCTTTGTCACGTGTTGCTGGCATCAAATTCTAAAGTTAATGATTATTTGCAACAAAAAAATTTTTTTTATCAGTTTGAACATCAAATATGTTGTCTTTGTAGCATATTCAACTGAATATGGGTTGAAAATGATTTGCAAATCATTGTAGTCCGTTTATATTTACATCTAACACAATTTCCCAACTCATATGGAAACGGGGTTTGTACATTTAAACCAGCGTGGGTGGCATTGGAGCAGGTGGGTAAAGTGTCTTGCCCAAGGACACAACGGCAGTGACTAGGATGGCGGAAGCGGGGATCGAACCTGGAATCCTCAAGTTGCTGGCACGGCCACTCTACCAACCGAGCGATACCGCCGCAGTATTAATACTGCTATTAATACTGCAACTATGGTTGGCCTAAAATATCTGATTATAATTACTATCAGCTCATTTTCGGCAAAATCATATCATAAGTTTGAATATTAAAAGTAAAAAGTAGTCGTATCGACGGCAATACTGGCCC
>NC_084569.2:35424958-35534958 GCF_033978685.3 Nerophis lumbriciformis | reverse complement strand
GTGGCGCATTATGAAGCCTAAAATAGCACAACGGAGACCCCCGGACTGTTGAACTTAAGCTGTACATCAAGCAAGAATGGGAAATAATTCCACCTGAGAAGCTTAAAAAATGTGTCTCCTCAGTTCCCAAACATTTAATGAGTGTTGTTAAAAGGAAAGGCCATGTAACACAGTGGTGAACATGCCCTTTCCCAACTACTTTGGCATGTGTTGCAGCCATGAAATTCTAAGTTAATTATTTGCAAAAAAATAAAAGTTTGAGTTTGAACATCAAATATCTTGTCTTTGTAGTGCATTCAACTGAATATGGGTTGAAGAGGATTTGCAAATCATTGTATTCCGTTTATATTTACATCTAACACAATTTCCAAACTCATATGGAAACGGGGTTTGTAGAACATGCTATACGTTTACCAAACAATCTGTCACTCCTAATCGCTAAATCCCATGAAATCTTATACTTCTAGTCTCTTACGTGAATGAGCTAAATAATATTTGATATTTTACACTGTGTTAATTTCACACATAAGTCGCTCCTGAGTATAAGTCGCACCCCCGACCAAACTATGAAAAAAACTGCGACTTAGTCCGAAAAATACGGTACTTCTTACATCATCCATTGGCAAATTTACAAATATTTGCAGTGGAAGTTTGGATAGTGTACAGTACCACTAGAGCAGCGCTTCTCAAATGCCAAATAATTACTTGATATTTAAGTATGATGTTTTGCTATAATCAAACAGTGTTACTGTTCAAAGTGTATGTAATGTTAGTTGCCAAAAATGTCTGTAATAAAACAAACTTTTTAATTAAAATTAAGGCATCCTAATCTGTATTTTAATTTAATGTTGGTCATTATGGTGGTACTTAGTTATGTTTTCTGAGGTGGTACTTGGTGGAAAAGTTTAAAAACCACTGCACTAGAGGGTGACATGGATTTGTACCCCACTCCCACAGAAATAAATGATTGTCCAATCTTACCAGGTAAGAGTGGGGAACATAAAGATCTGCTTGTCATGGAGAACTGACTTGAGGTCCCAATATGATTATTTTTCACAGTGCCCCACAACTCTTGGCAGCAACACTGCATTTTGGACACTGAAAATGTAAAAAAAATAAGGTAAAACATCTACACATAAGGGCAGGAGCTCCCAGTCTTTCCAATGTTTTTAATATAGGGAAGTTTCATGACACAGCAACAAACAAAAAGGTTTTATGAACAGGTGGATATGAATACATGGCGCCCTCTAGTGGAAGAACATTGAATTGTTCTGTCATTAAACATCGCTGGCATAGATTAACCATTTCCTCCATTTGTGGAATACTTAAAATTGCATTTCTTTTTTGTTTGTTTGTTTAATACCGTTTGTACGGCACAAGTGTTGGTTGGGAACAAAAATAGATGCAGTTTTAGGATAGTAGAAAATTGTCTCTTAAGGGGTTAGTTTTGATGTTGGGATAGTTTGCAGGGGTGGATAAATTTAATTAAGACCAGTTCTCTATTCAATTTAATGGGAATTGTTAAATGCTGGGCAAAAAAGTTTTCATCTGAAGGCAAACACCCATTTTAACTTTGCAATGCTTTGAATTAGATGAGAAACGCTGAGTTGTAAGGTCTCCACATCAAATGGAAATCATTTGTCAACAAATATTTGGTATTAGCGGTACTTTTCCATAACATTACACACAATGTATTGAACCTGTTAATAAATGTGGAGTGTAGGAAAAAAAATGCATTTTTTGAGTCCAGAAAATGTAAAGAATGTGAAACAAGCCACGATGTAATGAATGAGCTCAAACTTGAAATTTCAATGTTTGGTTAAGTTAGAAAATACTGCCAAGATTAATACAGGACACTTTGAATGCTCATAAACCTTACAATGTCAGAAAACATCCAGACTAGAGCTGCTGCAAAACAAGTTTAATTTACAGGTTTAGTTTTATTATAAAAAAGCAGCAGAGGGAAAAAAAAAATACAAAAAGTCAGTGTGGCCAGTCATATCTGTTGAGGGCCAACAGTAAGTTCAGTTCAAATCAACTCAAAGAGCCTCAGACACAATACTAATTGTGCGAGAACACACAAGCTCCTAAGGAACAGGTGTAGAGCCATGTAAAACAGCTGGAACCAGTCAGTCTTCTTCCTTCCTTCATGCCCAGCAGTTAACACTTACAATATGAAAACACTAAAACGACTTACTTTGGATGACGACATTTGGTTCTCAAAATGATTTGACCTGGTAAAAGCAAAATCAGGGAGGACGGGCTGCTTGGTGATGGACACCACAAGGACAGAACCTACAAGACCTACTGTCACCATTATGGGACAAGAGAGTAAGGCTAGCTCGCTACACATTGACTATGTTCTTTGAGATGATTCAAAATCTCTAAAGTCAATGTGACCGTAAGACAGAGCTTTTTAACTCGGAGTGCGTCTTATCAGTTTGGGTTTAATACTAGCTAGTTACGTTTCTATACAGAATCTAGGTTGCTAGTTTTCTTCAAAAGAAAACCAGGAACCCACACGCCTACAGCTTTGACAAAGTCCAAAGAAATAAAAGAGGGCAGTAAGTGACTCCAAGCAGATGTGTCATGGGGAGCTGTAGTGTTTGTGTCTACGGGTCTTGCATGTGCAAAGAATGAGGACAAAGTGAACCCGAGAGGACGTCGGTCACAAACACGAGATTGACTACTGCGCGAGTCGTACTGCCGTCTCACTCCCCAAATTGTGAAAAACTCTAAAGATGAACAGTATTTGAGCAAATGGTTGAGGGGAAATGTGTTTAAAACGTTGCTGCAGGGGAGTATTTAAACTGTTTCAACACTCCAAGTCGGCCTTTAAAGACAAACTATACACCGAGAGATGAGAGGCCTCTAACGCATCCTGTACTCGGACGTCTTGGACACCTCACAAAGTTGACCCTTGAAGTCGATGTCTACGGTGAAGTCCAGGTCCCTCTGCAGAAAACATTGACATAAAGTAGTAACATTAGTAGTTACACTTACAATGAACATTGATTAGCTTGCATTATTTTTTTAAGGAGAATGGGTTATACTTGTATAGCGCTTTTCTACCTTTTTTTTTTAAAGGAACTCAAAGCGCTTTGACACTATTTCCACAATCACCCATTCAGTTTGTTCACAGCAACGAAAGCAGGTGGGTTGTGGCTGTATGGATTGTTCTTGCTAACTTTAACTTTGTAGTTTAGTCGCGGCTGCAAGTGGCCACCTCAACATTGTTAAAGGGGAACATTATCACCAGACCTATGTAAGCGTCAATATATACCTTGATGTTGCAGAAAAAAGACCATATATTTTTTAACCGATTTCCAAACTCTAAATGGGTGAATTTTGGCGAATTAAAGGCCTTTCTATTATTCGCCCTCGGAGCGATGACGTCACGTTGTGACGTCACATCGGGAAGCAATCCGCCATTTTCTCAAACACATTACAAACAGAGTCAAATCAGCTCTGTTATTTTCCGTTTTTTCGACTGTTTTCCGTACCTTGGAGACATCATGCCTCGTCGGTGTGTTGTCGGAGGGTGTAACAACACGAACAGGGACGGATTCAAGTTGCACCAGTGGCCCAAAGATGCGAAAGTGGCAAGAAATTGGACGTTTGTTCCGCACACTTTACCGACGAAAGCTATACTACGACAGAGATGGCAAGAATGTGTGGATATCCTGCGACACTCAAAGCAGATGCATTTCCAACTGGACAGATCAGCTTTCAGGAAAAGAGAGCGGGTGAGGGTATGTCTACAGAATATATTAATTGATGAAAACTGGGCTGTCTGCACTCTAAGTGCATGTTGTTGCCAAATGTATTTCATAGTTGTTAGTTTCCTTTAATGCCAAACAAACATACCAATCGGTTAGAAGGTGATCGCCGAATTCGTCCTTGCTTTCTCCCGTGTCGCTGGCTGTCGTGTCGTTTTCGCTTGCATACGGTTCAAACCGATATGGCTCAATAGCTTCAGTTTCTTCTTCAATTTCGTTTTCGCTACCTGCCTCCACACTACAACCATCCGTTTCAATACATGCGTAATCTGTTGAATCGCTTAACCCGCTGAAATCCGAGTCTGAATCCGAGCTAATGTCGCTATAGCTTGCTGTTCTATGCGCCATGTTTGTTTGTGTTGGCATCACTGTGTGACGTCACAGAAAAATGGACGGGTGTATATAACGATGGTTAAAATCAGGCACTTTGAAGCTTTTTTAAGGGATATTGCGTGATGGGTAAAATTTTGAAAAAAACATTGAAAAATAAAATAAGCCACTGGGAACTGATTTTTAATGGTTTTAACCCTTCTGAAATTGTGATAATGTTCCCCTTTAAGACGGGTCGGTTGAGTGTTTTGAGAATGAATACATGATACCGGAAACATTTTCCAAATACTGTTCGTATCTTCACAATGATAGCATTTCACTCAGATTAATGTCAACGTCCTTGATATTATTATGCGTTTATCAGCGGATTCCGTTTTATTGGCCAATTATGTGACACCTGCCTTACTTTTGTTGAGTTTAGTGATTGATTCAGCATACTAGCGCGATGTCAAAGTGGCAACCATGGCGAGTTACCAAACTTCTAGTACACTGTCTTGTTTTCACTTGAAATGCTCACTCACTCCCGTTACAAACTCAGGAATTTGCATATACGCCGCAAGGCCCACTAATCTTTTTTTCTATTATAATAAATATTTGTATGATCTTGAGAAGCCAAAATTAAATGATATTATATTAATTGTTCAGGCCCATGTTATATTATTAAAATAGTTGGAGAACTAGTTTGGTCATCGATTGGTTGTCTAAAAATAAACTTTACCAACAGTGACATGTTTCACCAGGGAAAATGAGATGTTTTCATATGCTGCCCTGTTTTAAAGCTTGTATTTGTCCAAAACAGCTAGTCATTGTGTGCACATTTTAAATGGACACTGATTATGTTGCCAATTTTGTCTTTGGGTGACTTAGAAATAAAGTAAATACTAAAACACAACATAAAATGAACTATTTCTCATACAAATGACTTGTTTGGGCCTCAAATTTTGTCAACAAAAGTAGATGATCAGGTCTGTCGACTTAAGCGGGCAATTTTTAGTATTAACACAGACCATGGCGAAATGAGTTACAAACAGGATCAACATAAGCGGTTTCCACTGTATTTGAATAGGGCATGAAATAAACGATCCATTATGGCGTTTCCAATAAATTGATTATGACATCAATGACAATATACTCCAGAGGAAAAGTCAGTCAATATCAGCCAAATCAACGTCTTCCCATTACAATGTGTGAACACTTACATTATTCTTGACGTTTGGCTTCATGCTGATGGTGCCCAAGATCTCTTCTCCTATCTTGACAGTCAGGTAATCATCCAAGTAGAAGACTGTCTGCTTCCAGTGAGTGTAGGGAGACTCTGGGCCTGTGAGAGGACAAGTTGCATTGAATCCCAGTGACTATTCTAAACTAATGCTGCATTTAGTCGCATATAAAAACCCTCGTAGGACAGGGACTGTCATGGGACCACAGGTGCAAAGTGGAATGGGCAAAACAACCCCAAAGATAGGTGTGCCAAGCTTGTGGTATTGTATTCAGAAAGACTTAAGGGCTGTTTGTAATTGCTGCCAAATGTGCTTCAACAAAGTATTGAGCAAAAGCTGCGTATACTTACAGTATGTACATGTGATTTCTTAGTTAATACATTTGCATAAAGCTCTAAAAAACGTGCACATTGTCATTATGAGGTATTGTGGGTAGAATAAGGTCATAAAGAGTGATGTGCTGTAAATTATTTCCAGATGCACTGTACTTGACAGTGAGACGTGGTTTATAATTGTGTCAATGTTTGTCGCAATTGGATACTCACTGGTAGAAAAGCCGGTCCTCTTGTGACAGCGAGTGAACTCGATGTTGAAGTAGGTAACGAGGGCATGGATGTAGTCGTTCTTCTTAACTTGCAGGCAGAATGGTGAGGTGAACGTCAAGTCATCTAACTTCACTGTATAGATGTCCACCTCCTATAAACAGACAAAGTATTAGTATTTGATGTGAAGTCAAGACAACACTATTGACAACTCAGACCAGTGCGAATAGTTTTACGCACCTTGATGAGACAGGCGCTGGTGACCAGCTGCTTGGGGTCTACTACATCAACCAGGGGTTCCTTAATTGCCACCTCCTTGATACAGGACATGTCAAATCCATACACGTTCTCCCACCCTGTAAGAAAAAGGAAAATATTTAAAGGGGCCCTATTTTGCAAAACCAACTTATAATTGATGTTACCTGCTTATTTGTATTTGGTTTTTGTTTTTTTCTTCATATAATCCGATCTTGATTAATATCACAATTTTTTTAATAGTGTTTAACCTGCTAGTGTTAAAGCATCTGTACTTAACTAAATAAACTAGAGATTAGTCCAATACATTATGAGTGAATAAACTATAATAAATATGAAATAGCACAGTAATGTACATGCTTTTAAGTAAAAGAAACAAGGATGCAGCAGTTATTTTAACAACGGTGTCCAAACTTTAGCATTAGAAGCAGTCAATTTTGCATTAACTTAGCAAAAAAAATTGGATTTGGCGATCGCATCCACAACTGGCTAGCATTAGCAGGACAGTGTTTGTCACACATCTTTTGGAACAAGTTGCCCTTTAAAGGGGAACATTATCACAATTTCAGAAGGGTTAAAACCATTAAAGGGGAACATTATCACAATTTCAGAAGGGTTAAAACCATTAAAGGGGAACATTATCACAATTTCAGAATGGTTAAAACCATTAAAAATCAGTTCCCAGTGGCTTATTATATTTTTCGAAGTTACCCATCACGCAATATCCCTTAAAAAAGCTTCAAAGTGCCTGATTTTAACCATCGTTATAAACACTCGTCCATTTTCCTGTGACGTCACATAGTGAAGCCAACACAAACAAACATGGCGGAAAGAACAGCAAGCTATAGCGACATTAGCTCGGATTCAGACTCGGATTTCAGCGGCTTAAGCGATTCAACAGATTACGAATGTATTGAAACGGATGGTTGTAGTGTGGAGGCAGGTAGCGAAAACGAAATTGAAGAAGAAACTGAAGCTATTGGGCCATATCGGTTTGAACCGTATGCAAGCGAAACCGACGAAAACGGCACGACAGCCAGCGACACGGGAGAAAGCGAGGACAAATTCGGCGATCGCCTTCTAACAACTATGAACTAGGTTTACAGCATATGAAATACATTTGAGTGCAGACAGCCCATTTTTCATCAATTAATATATTCTGTAGACATACCCTCATCCGCGCTCTTTTCCTGAAAGCTGATCTGTACAGTTTTGGAGTTGATGTGAGCCAAGACATCCAGGGTGTTTAGCTCGCTCGTCTGCGGGAACAAACTGCCGCCATTGTTTGCCGTGCTACCGAGGTCCTTTGTCCCTGAATTGCTCACACACTCCGGCAGATTTCTTTGACTTTATCATTGGAAATGCATCTGCTTTGAGTGTCGCAGGATATCCACACATTCTTGCCATCTCTGTCGTAGCATAGCTTTCGTCGGTAAAGTGTGCGGAACAAACGTCCAATTTCTTGCCACTTTCGCATCTTTGGGCCACTGGTGCAACTTGAATCCGTCCCTGTTCGTGTTGTTACACCCTCCGACAACACACCGACGAGGCATGATGTCTCCAAGGTACGGAAAACAGTCGAAAAAAGGAAAATAACAGAGCTGATTTGACTCGGTGTTTGTAATGTGTTTGAGAAAATGGCGGATTGCTTCCCGATGTGACGTCACCGCTCCGAGAGCGAATAATAGAAAGGCGTTTAATTCGCCAAAATTCACCCATTTAGAGTTCGGAAATCGGTTTAAAAAATATATGGTCTTTTTTCTGCAACATCAAGGTATATATTGACGCTTACATAGGTCTGGTGATAATGTTCCTCTTTAAATTTGCACAGAAGTCATTTATTGTTCAGATCTAAGATTAAGTTTACTTCTGTGGTACATTGTAACTGGAAGTGGAGCGGGAAAACCTAGACTAATTGGCTAGTGTCAAGACACTACTGCCATGTTTGGTCAAGGTATTATGATCAACCTTAAAATGTATCACGATCATCCATCCATCCATTTTCTACCGCTTATTCCCTTTGGGGTCGCACAATTATAGTTGCATATTAGGCATATTAGAAACTACCCAGTAACAAACGTGTTTGCATCATTCAACTTATTGCTTCATGAATTTCTGTGGCCACGAGGTGTCGCCAAAAACATTTACCACTCCACTTCTACATAAAGTCTATTCTAAATGGTGAATGTTAGAATAATTGTTTCTAAATGATCCCAAAAACGTTGAGGGTCTGGTGAGAAGACAAAAGCCGTCTTTGAAACCTACCAAGAGTAAGGCTCGTAAAACTCCACTGTGTAGGGGGGGAAGCAGGATGAAGGTGTTCTTGTTTTATCTCATGTATGGTAATCAACAGAAAGATATTGTTCTAACCCAAGGACTTCAAAGCGGAGAGATGGCAGGATCTGCCCAATTTCCAGACGAACTCTTTTTGAACTATTTTATGGACCTCTTTTTGAAGTCTTTTACGAACTCTTTTTGAACTGACCTTTTCTGCGAATTGTTTACGACCTTTTCTGTGAACTTTTTGCGACCTTTGTCCTTTGGAAACAGCGGTGGCCATGTGGTCGGGGAGGGTCCAAAATAAAAAGGAGGCGTGCAATCTTTTGGCAGAGCGTGCTGAGATACCGTACAAGGGTACAGTGTACAGACGACTCTCCTCAATATTGAGTCCAAATTGAATTCTGTCTCTGTTTAATTCTTTGCCTCTGGTCTTGTTTAATAGCTGTCATCAGTGTTTGAACCTGACAGTTAATAATAATCCATCCATCCATTTTCTAGGGTGCTGGAGCCTATCTCAGCTACAATCGGGCGGAAGGCGGGGTACACCCTGGACAAGTCGCCACCTCATCGCAGGGCCAACACAGATAGACAGACAACATTCACACTCACATCCACACACTAGGGCCAATTTAGTGTTGCCAATCAACTTATCCCCAGGTGCATGTCTTTGGAAGTGGGAGGAAGCCGGAGTACCCGGAGGGAACCCACGCAGTCACGGGGAGAACATGCAAACTCCACACAGAAAGATCCCGAGCCCGGGATTGAACCCAAGACTACTCAGGACCTTCGTATTGGGAGGCAGATGCACTAACCCCTCTGCCACCGTGAAGCAATCACGATCATCCATCATATAATTGCCCAGCCATAGGACCGATATCCATTTTTGTATACCCATTTACATTTTGATAAATATTTAGCCATTGCTGCTTATGGCAAAAAAAACACACCCGTTGATGTTTAATTAAAGTTTGAACGGGCGACCAACTACGCACAGTGAATTTTGTAGTCCTTGTACTGTCGGTCTTCAATGGCAGTCACGTAAAGAGTTGCCCTGTCTGGAAAAATTAGTCCGTCTGGCTTCTGTTACGGCACAAGAAGGTGGGGGAGGGACAAATTATCAGATTAAGCACAAACACTTGTGTAGGCACTGCTAACAGCAAGTGTTACATTTCAAATTAAACTAGAGTTTAGAGTAGTTCTGGAGTTGCAAATCGCTGTACTGGCATGTTAGCTGTAATTGTATGTTTTCTCGATGGAAAACATGCGAGTCATACATACCAGCCACTTGTCCCGGGCATAGATGACTGTATTGAGCATAGACTCGTAGAAGAGACAGTAGCCCATCCACTCAGATATGATGATATCTACTCCGTCCACAGGCAAATCCACCTCCTCCACCTTTCCTTTAATGATGGTCACCACTGAAGATTGAATAAAAAATTACACAGTTTTATAACGACAGACAGAATTAATTGTCTCACTTTAAAATTGTCAGAGCATGATTACAGTTCAAAATATCCACTCACCATCATCCAGCTTATTGGCCTTCACAATTTTCACAGCGTAGTCTGAGATGCTGCTGCACTCAATCTATGCGGAAAGACAAAACAGAGCAACGTTTGAAATCTATACCACCGCACCTTGTCCGAGCACTCATTTTGGCAGGTCAACAAACAAACCTACCCCTATAACTTTTTTGGCTCCAGCCTTGGCAGCAAACATGCAGAGAATGCCCGTCCCACTGCCCACATCCAACACCACCTTATCTTTAAAAAGATGCTTGTTGTGGAACATTGAGTTCCGGTAGGTCAGCGTACGGACCTCATCTTTAAGCATCTCCTACAACATTAAGGGGAAAAAACATCAGAAGGATTAATATTATGTAATAAACAGACAACTGCATTAGTATAAAAAGTTTTGTGTTTACCTCATGGATGCCGAAGTGAGCGTATGAGTCAAAATAATAATCCTTTGATGTCATATCTTCAGCAGCAGGCTTTGCTGTGTTAGCTCCGTTAGCTCCGTTAGCTCCCTGAGAAACCTCAACAAAAAGATGCACAATTACAATCTATACCTATCACAAATTAACTAAAATAATCCAATTAGTTAAAACGATGTGTCGCAATGCATCATTGGAAGAGTGCGTGTCTTTAGACATCTTTCAGTGTTTCCCATACATGCATTTATTTGTGGCAGGACTGTATTTTCGGTTTCCCCTTTGTAATTCACTCTCGACTAATACACCATTACATTAAAAAACCAACAGCAGAAAAATCAGCTATGTTATTACATTGTTCCATTCAGTCCGGTGGTAGACTGCAGTTCACCAGAAACCGATTCCTCATGTCTGCTGGTGTTTTACCGCACCACTTACTATTTAATTGTTTAAAACAATGTGGGTGGGGAAAAAACTTTTTAAATATATACAGCAGTATTTTCTAATATCTAACCTCAAAAATATTCAATAAGCAGTCGAGATTGAATCTTTACCAAGAGTCCAAATTAAGACAATTGCCTAAACTTAACAGAATATTATGGGGAATAATTTACCACCACAATTACAGCTCAAGTGAAGTGAATTATATTTATATACCGTATTTATACCGTATAGTCGCACCGGCCGAAAATGCATAATAAAGAAGGAAAAAACATAAGTCGCACTGGAGTATAAGTCACATTTTTTGGGGAAATGTATTTAATAAAACCCAACACCAAGAATAGACATGTGAAAGGCAATTTAAAATAAATAAAGAATAGTCAACAACAGGATGAATAAGTGTATGTTATATGAGGCATAAATAACCAACTGAGAACGTGCCTGGTATGTTAACGTAACATATTATGGTAAGAGTCATTCAAATAACTATAACATATAGAACATGCTATACGTTTAACAATGTCACTCCTAATCGCTAAATCCCATGAAATCTTATAAGTCTAGTCTCTTATGTGGATGAGCTAAATATTATTTGGCATTTTACGGTAATGTGTTCATAATTTCACACATAAATCGCTCCTGAGTATAAGTCGCACCCCTGGCCAAACTATGAAAAAAAACTGCGACTTATAGTCCGAAAAATATGGTACATTAAAAAACCAACAGCAGAAAAATCAGCTATGTTATTACATTGTTCCATTCAGTTCGGTAGTAGACTGCAGTTCACCAGAAACCGATTCCTTATGTCTGCTGGTGTTTTACCGCACCACTTAATATTTAATTGTTTAAAACAATGTGGGTGGGGAAAAAACTTTTTAAATATATACAGCAGTATTTTCTACTATCTAACCTCAAAAATATTCAAAATGAGCTGTTGAGATTGAATCTTTACCAATAGTAGGGGTGTAACGGTACGTGTATTTGTATTGAACCGTTTCGGTACGGGGGTTCCGGTTCGGAGGTGTACCGAACGAGTTTCCACACGGACATATTAAGTAGCGTAACGCACGTTGTGTAAACAATGCACACCGAGGCACAACACACGGCATGCTAGCAGCTAACGGGCTACGATAGACTGACCATACGTCCTCTTTTCACCGGACATGTCCTCTTTTACGGAGCTGTCAGGGCGGAGTTTCTTAAATGCCTCAAATGTCCGGCATTTTGAGTTGGGGTTACGTGTATTTTCAATGTATGTTCAGGGTTAAGGAGGGGTTAAAAACAAAAATTGTGTGCGCAGCAGCATTCGTGAGGGAGGGGCAGAGACAGAGTTATGATAAACGCGCATGCGTCGCCAGGCTCTGCTTTTTATCGATAGATTTATCAGATTTTATTTTTTATTATCTATAGCAGGGGTGTCAAAAGTGTGCCCCGGACGCAATTTGCGGCTCACAGCTAATGTTTTAAAGGCCTACGGCACATTCTAAAAATACTTTTAAAATAAACAAAAACATAACAAAAGTGAAATAAAAAAAGCTTAAAAGGTTAAATGTAATTTAGAAAAAGTTGCAATGTTGACTAATAAAACAAATTTTTCTTTCTTTCAAACTGTCATTGCTCAAAACATAATATTGAATCAAAATCAATGTTATTATAAATTATTGACCTATCCAAGGTTCCAATTACTTCACATCAAATATTCCACTCAGAAAAATATTTTTGGTGGAAGATTTTGCGAATTTGGTAAATAACCCAAAAATGTATATTTTGTTGTTTTCTTACTGTACCGAAAATGAACCGAACCGTGACCTCTAAACCGAGGTACGTACCGAACCGAAATTTTTGTGTACCGTTACACCCCTAACCAATAGTCCAAATTTTGTCAATTGCCTATACTTAACAGGATATTATGGGGAATGATTTACCACCACAATTATAGCTCAAGATAAATGGGCAACATGAAAGTTTAACAATGAATTAGAAAAAACAGGAATAACAGAACTATTTCATTCTAGCTGAAGGGTCATTAATGTACACAAGCTTATATTTAACTGTGCACCATCCTAATTGATCCTTTGTAATAAATATACCAAACACCATTAGTAGTGGACTAACTTATAATAATAATTCACCCCTATACAATATCCTATCCTAATACCCTACTGTGCAATATTACCCTTCGAGTGAATACGTTCGACACTGATTGTTATTTATTACTCCGGTACTCTTGTCTTGTTCTGTATATAACCAGCATATAACCCCAATCCTTGAGAGTTTGCACTGGCTCCCTGTTCATTTTAGAATTGATTTTAAAGCCTTGCTGTTTGTTTTTAAAGCTTCACATGGACTGGCACCTCAGTATATCTCGGACCTCATCCAAACTTACAATCCTACGCGCGCTCTGAGGTCCGAGAGCCAGCCCCAGCTCGTGGTGTCCAAGACGAGACTTAAAACCAGGGGAGACAGGGCCTTCTCTGTGGTCGGCCCTAAGCCCTACTCAGTGGCCTAGTGGTTAGAGTGTCCGCCCTGAGATCGGTAGGTTGTGAGTTCAAACCCCAGCCGAGTCATACCAAAGACTATAAAAATGGGACCCATTACCTCCCTGCTTGGCACTAAGCATCAAGGGTTGGAATTGGGGGTTAAATCACCAAAATGATTCCCGGGCGCGGCCACCGCTGCTGCCCACTGCTCCCCTCACCTCCCAGGGGGTGATCAAGGGTGATGGGTCAAATGCAGAGAATAATCTCGCCACAACTAGTGTGTGTGTGACAATCATTGGTACTTTAGCTCTGGAACACTCTGCCCCTCCATATTCGAACTGCTCCCACAGTGGAGTGTTTTAAGTCTCGTCTTAAGACCCACTTTTATTCTCTGGCTTTTAACACTACGTGAGTTGTGTGGTCCTCTGTGTTTTTAAAATTTTGCTTTCTATTTACTGTTTTAATTGGTTTTACCCTTTGAAATAGTTTTTAATCATATTAATTTTATATTGTTTTTAATTGTGTTTAATATTGTTGTGCAGCACTTTGGAAAAATGTTATTTAAATGTGCTATATAAATAAAGTGGATTGGATTGGATTGTATATTGTACAGTATTTTGTATTTCTAGTGTTTTGTATATTGTACAGGATTGCTTATTATTCTTATTGGATAGTAGTCTATTTTAATTGTTCGTTTTTTTTCTTTATTGCCTGTTGTGTAATTTATTTTATTATTTATTTATTTTTACCCCATATTTGTTCCCACTACTGCACCTTACATAATCGCGTTATATGCAAATATGACAATAAAGTCCATTATATTCTATTCTAGTGACCTTTGGATGGCCCTAATAAATTTTACTATTCAGATTAAATTTAAATCCAAATGAAAATGTAATTGATTTCAGTAATTTAAAAAACAATGATTAATCTCGAACAATATGTTTTAATGTATAGTCCAAATGCTGCGCACATTGTGTAATGAATGTGTAGCTTAACAAAGGATGGAGCACATGGTAAAAGTACTGTGACGTGATCTTGGCCTTCATCATACTGGCACTATTGGTTGGACATTATCAAAAATATTGACATAAACGACAGACTTAATAACTAAACATACTCGCCGCTTTCTCCCTCGCATGTTTGTGTTTTTAGGCACAGTTTAGCCAACACGTTGTGTTAGCCCCATCCTGCCGTTATAATGCTACTCGTTCGCCCGCCAACAATGAACGACGGTGGAAAAATTATCATTATTTATACACGGCCGTAAAAACCTTAAACGCGATGAATTTACATTCTTTAAGCAATGCGTAACAAATTACAAATATTAACCGCGGAGGAATGACTCAACAGCTATGAATGATGCTAATTAGCTACAAGCTAACGTTGGTTCCCATGCGGTCTCGACTTATTAAGGCACCGAACGCAAAAGCGGGATTAGCCGAAATAACGTTCGGCTCTTATGATTCAAAATATGAATTTGACTACATGGTGGTGCGAATATGAAGACGACAGTTTATATTTGGCGACATTTTTCATATAAGGCAACTTATTAAGGTTCATAGCCAAGTTAAAATGGATGAATCACCCGGTGCGTAATGTGCTGACAAAACGGCTAAACGGCGAAAATAAATAAAACGGTGTATCTAAACCAAGTAGGCGACAAATGTAAATAAGAAACATCCTTAATATGTTAGTTAGTCGTGTTGTTAAATATAAGGATAAGAAGTGTACCTCCATCCTCTCTGGTGGCGCCGCCATTTCGATGTGCGGCCTCAGTGCGCGAGCTCGAACAGAGTTCAGCTTCCCTTGCGCCGCCAAAGAAAGCTTGCCTTCGCTCTTCTTCGCAGCCTGGGAGCTCGAGTGGGACCGGCAACGCGTGGTCATCTTGAGGTGTCGCCCCCTGTGTTCAGAGGAACTAACTACAGCTGGTCATGAACATAATTTAAAAAAAAGTACAGCATGAACACGCTTATTGCAGTGTTTTTCCAAGCTTTTTTGAGCCAAGGCACATTTTTTTGCGTTGAAAAAATCCGGGAGGCACACCACCAATAACTCCCCTCTTTAAAAAAGGAAGCAAATTGGAACCTGGCAACTACCGACCTGTTTCTATTCTCAGCAGTGACGTGCAGTCACTAGAGGCAGGTGAGGCAGGGCCTCACCTGCCATCATGGAAAGAAAAAAAATGTAAAAAGAAAAGAAATTAATTAAATTGTTTGGTGGCTGCAGGATTAGGTCTCTGCTTTTTGCAGATAATGTGGTCCTGATGGCTTCATCTGGCCAGGATCTTCAGCTCTCGCTGGATCGGTTCGCAGCCGAGTGTGAAGCGACTGGGATGAGAATCAGCACCTCCAAGTCCGAGTCCACGGTTCTCGCCCGGAAAAGGGTGGAATGCCATCTTCGGGTTGGAGAGGAGACCTTGCCCCAAGTGGAGGAGTTCAAGTACCTCGGAGTCTTGTTCACGAGTGAGGGAAGAGTGGATCGTGAGATCGACAGGCGGATCGGTGCGGCGTCTTCAGTAATGCGGACGCTGTATCGATCCGTTGTGGTGAAGAAGGAGCTGAGCCGGAAGGCAAAGCTCTCAATTTACCGGTCGATCTACGTTCCCATCCTCACCTATGGTCATGAGCTTTGGGTTATGACCGAAAGGACAAGATCACGGGTACAAGCGGCCGAAATGAGTTTCCTCCGCCGGGTGGCGGGGCTCTCCCTTAGAGATAGGGTGAGAAGCTCTGTCATCCGGGGGGAGCTCAAAGTAAAGCCGCTGCTCCTCCACATCGAGAGGAGCCAGATGAGGTGGTTCGGGCATCTGGTCAGGATGCCACTTGATCGCCTCCCTCGGGAGGTGTTTAGGGCACGTCCGACCGGTAGGAGGCCACGGGGAAGACCCAGGACACGCTGGGAAGACTATGTCTCCCGGCTGGCCTGGGAACGCCTCGGGATCCCCCGGGAGGAGCTGGACGAAGTGGCTGGGGAGAGGGAAGTCTGGGCTTCCCTGCTTAGGCTGCTTCCCCCGCGACCCGACCTCGGATAAGCGGAAGAAGATGGATGGATGGATGGATAAATTGTTATATGTATGCAGTAGAGATGCGCGGATAGGCAATTATTTCATCCGCAACCGCATCACAAAAGTCGTCAACCATCCGCCATCCACCCGTTCTAACATTTAATCAAAACCGCACCCGCCCGTTGTTATATATCTAATATAGACGATGCAAGGCATTAGTGAGGTTATAAAGCTTTTGCCTGTTAAAGAAAGGAGACTGATCCAATGCAGCAGAGACATTCGCGTGCCACGCTGTCACGGCCCAGACGCACACCAGTGCGCAATCATCTGGGAGCCGCGCTGTGTGCACCTCCAAGCGCGTGGAGGTGCGATGTCCCTCGCACCCGCGGCGGCTCCACCCGGGCTCGCGCCCGAGGCTCCAGCGCGCACCGCGGCGGCCATCCTACTCGTCGCGGCCTAGCCTTCGCGGCTCTCGCTGCCGGCGACGGCCGGGTATGGGCCCGACGCTCCAGCGCCATCCATTTTCAGGGCTAGTTGATTCGGCAGGTGGGTTGTTACACACTCCTTAGCGGATTCCGACTTCCATGGCCACCGTCCTGCTGTTTATATCAACCAACACCTTTTCTGGGGTCTGATGAGCGTCGGCATCGGGCGCCTTAACCCGGCGTTCGGTTCATCCCGCAGCGCCAGTTCTGCTTACCAAAAGTGGCCCACTCGGCTCACCAGGGTGAGCCCCACCCCTTTCGTGAGCGCACTGTGCGCGGAGTGACCCCTGTCACGCGCCCCCGGCAAAGGGGGTGGCGGGCAGGTAAGCTGCGCGGGAGGAGCGCGCGGAGTGACCCCTGTTACGAGCCCCCGGCCACGGGGGTGGCGGGCAGGTAAGCTGCTTACCTGCTGCGCGTGACGCCGGCCGCGGCGAAGGCGGACGAGACGGGGTGTCAGTGCGGTGGGCGCGGTGGTGACCCTGGACGTGCGTCGTGCCCTTCTCGCGGATCGCCTCAGCTACGGCTCCCGGTGGGGCCCTCTCGGGGGAAGAGGCCTCGGTCCCGGACCCCGGCGAGGCGTCCCTTCTCCGCTCCGTAAAAGTGTCCATCTCTTTTTTTTTTCTTCTTCTGTTGTGGCATATGCTGCAGGTGCCTGCTCGTTTTTCGTATGTGGGTAACAACATTTAACTATGTATATATATTTCCGAATTGGTTTAACTGCCACCCGCCTGAATCTATTTAAAATCTAATTTTTTTTTATTTCAACCGCCCGACCCGCGGATAATCCGCGGACTCCGCGGTTGTGTCCGCAAACCGCGCATCTCTAGTATGCAGTGATTATACTATAAAGTTATTTTCCATTTAACTTCACCAGTTTTAGATTATTTTTATTCAAAATCGCTGAATTTTCACATTTGCCGTTCAAATACTGAGAAGAGACGGTGCGGTGAACAGCAGCCAGTTGAGGCACGTCACTCAGTGCCTCAACATGGACGGACTCGGCTAACTGCTGGCCTGCTGTGCAGTGAGACTGTATTGCTATATGAATTATATTATACATTTCCATAGTTTAGTTAGCTGAGGTATATAATGTACAGTGTATTTTGTCAACAACTGTATGTGTGTAAAGTATTTCTTGTGCTGAGTGATCATAAAACGGCTGCAAAAGACGCACTGGCTGAGGCTCCAGTAGCCCCGCCTCCTGCACCCCCGCCGTAGAATTGTTATATCAACTAAAGCCCACACTTAAACTTTCCACGTGCAAGATTGAATCTATTTAAAAAAGTTATTTCATAAGAAGCCAAAAAGTGCAAAAACAATAATGTTCGTGTTGGAGGAGTTGTGAATGACTGCAGGGCCACAACATTAGGTACCCCTGCAGACTGCAGGTGTATCTAATTCACAACTCCTCCAACACGAACATTATTGTTTTTGCACTTTTTGGCTTCTTATTAAATAACTTTTGTAACCTATTTTCATGGGCTTTCCTCTTTGTGATGTTAAGTTCCTGTTATGCGCTGTTATACAGTATATGCCTTGAGCTCTTATTTTGAAGGCGCTAAGAGCGGAAGTGGTGACACGGAGTGGAGCGGAAGTTTTTGAAAGAAGGTAAATAAAGTTGTCCTCGTGTAAACTGGAGCCTCCGTGTTTGTTATTTTGTAGTTTCATACAGTATAGGCGACATTTATAAACCCTCGGTTACACTTTTTTAAATAGATTAAATCTTGCACGTGGAAAGTTTACGTGAGGGCTTTAGTTGCGGCGCATGGACTTAATTTATAAGTAAAGGTAAGACCATAATAACGTTTTTTTTATTAAATGTGCTTTTTTGTGTGCTACAGTTTGTATGTGTAAAGTTAAAGTTAAGTTAAAGTACCAATGATTGTCACACACACACTAGGTGTAATGAAATTTGTCGTCTGTATTTGACCCATCCCCTTGTTCACCCCCTGGGAGGTGAGGGGAGCAGTGGGCAGCAGCGGCGCCGCGCCCGGGAATCATTTTTGGTGATTTAACCCCCAATTCCAACCCTTGATGCTGAGTGCCAAGCAGGGAAGACTGCTGGTATGAGCTTTTAAACATAACCCGTTAACTGCTGCCAATCAAATGGTGAATAAGATACTCTTTAGGGTTCATATGTTTGTAAATCTGACTGTGATGAAGTCAGTGCCTCACCAGCCATGAACCTCACCGCACGTCACTGATTCTCAGTTCCATTTCGAAAAAAATGGAAAAAATAGTTTATGAACAGGTCGATGGTTACCTTACCACCAATAAACTCATGTACAAATTCCAATCCGGCTTCAGAACTAACCACTCCACTGACACATGCCTTCTCTATCTGACCGACCACATCAAACATGAGGTGGACACGGGCAAACACTGCGGCATGGTCATGCTGGACCTTCAGAAGGCCTTTGACACCGTTGACCACACTATACTGTTGGATAAGCTCAGAGCAATCGGATTTGACAAAACCTCATCGAGGTGTATGCAATCTTACTTGGAGGGAAGGGAACAGGTGGTAGAGGTGAACGGCATCGTGTCCCCCCCCCC
Organism: Nerophis lumbriciformis; assembly: GCF_033978685.3. Lineage (NCBI taxonomy): Eukaryota > Metazoa > Chordata > Actinopteri > Syngnathiformes > Syngnathidae > Nerophis > Nerophis lumbriciformis. The sequence goes on along the minus strand of NC_084569.2, from coordinate 35,515,647 downwards.
CCTCTCAGTGAGCTGTGGAGTCCCCCAAGGCAGTATATTTGGGCCTTTACTGTTCCTAGTATACATAAACGACTTGTCATCAGCATGCGACTGTGAATTGTTCTTGTTTGCGGATGACTCGGTCCTGCTGGTATCAGACAGGGACAAGTCACAGGTGGAGAAAATCCTCAGTGCTGAACTCTGTAGTACTTGCACCTGGCTCGCTGACAACAAGCTGTCCATACACTTGGGTAAAAGAGAATCCATCCTGTTTGGGTCCCACATCAACCTTAAGAAAGTCAATGATTTCACTATAAAAGTGGGTGACATTGTTATCACCAGGAAAGATGAGGTCACCTACCTAGGTTCCATTCTAGAGGCTAATCTTTCCTGTGATAAAATGGCAACCAAGGTAATCAAAAAGGTCAACCAACGAACGAGATTTCTCTATAGAATCTCCTCTCTGGTCAACAAAAGCACCATGAAGATTCTAGCGGGAACTCTCGTTTATGCACCTCCTGGTACCCCAGCACCTCCAAAACCCTCAAATCTAGACTCCAAACATTCCAGAACAAGCTAGTCAGATTACTTCTAGACCTCCACCCCAGATCCCACCTCACTCCTACCCACTTCTCCAAAGTGGGCTGGCTTAGGGTGGAGGACAGAGTAAAACAACTTGCACTGAGCCTAGTCTATAAAATCCGCTACACCTCCCTGATACCGAAGTACATGTCAAACTACTTCCTTAACGTAAATGACCGTCATAACCACAACACCAGGGGGAGCTCTACTAACCACGTTAAACCCAGATTCCGATCTAACAAAGGTCTTAACTCATTCTCTTTCTATGCCACATCAATGTGGAATGCGCTCCCAGCAGGTATAAAAGAAAGGGCATCTCTATCCTCTTTCAAAACCGCAATAAAAGTACACCTCCAGGCAACTTCAACCCTAAACTAACACCCTCCCCGGATTGTTGTTAATAATCAAATGTAAACGATCAAATGCAGATATTTTTCTTATGCCTTCTGATCTCTCTCTCTCTCTGTCCACTACTTGCTGTACATATCTTACCAAGTCAGACCTACACTGTTTCAATATCCATTTCTCTGTTCTCAATTGTTGATGACTGATGATAACAACCAAACCTAACCCACCCCCCCCCCCCTCCACACCCCGAATTGTAAATAATGTAATTAATTCAATGTATACACCCTGATGATTATCTTGTGTGATGACTGTATTATGATGATAGTATATATCTGATAGTATATATCTGTATCATGAATCAATTTAAGTGGACCCCGACTTAACGTAAGTTGAAAAACTTATTCGGGTGTTACCATTTAGTGGTCAATTGTACGGAATATGTACTGTACTATGCAACCTACTAATAAAAGTCTCAATCAATCAATCAATCAAACTGTAGCTGGTTGATTGATTGAAACTTTTATTAGTAGATTGCACAGTACAGTACATATTCCGTACAATTGACCACTGAATAGTAACACCCGAATACGTTTTTCAACTTGTTTAAGTCTTAAATTAATTCATGATACAGATATATACTATCAGCATAATACAGTCATCACACAAGATAATCATCAGAGTATATACATTGAATTATTTACATTATTTACAATCCGGGGTGTGGGATGTGAACAGAGAAATGGACATTGAAACAGTGTAGGTCTAACTTGGTAGGATATGTACAGCAAGTAGTGGACATAGAGAGAGAGAGATCAGAAAGCATAAGAAAAAGTATCTATATTTGATTATCTACATTTGATTATTTACAATCCGGGCAGGGTGTTAGTTTAGGGTTGAAGTTGCCTGGAGATGTACCTTTATTGCGGTTTTGAAGGAGGATAGAGATGCCCTTTCTTTTCAATCAATCAATCAATGTTTATTTATATAGCCCTAAATCACAAGTGTCTCAAAGGGCTTCCTTCACAAGCCACAACGACATCCTCGGTACAGAGCCCACAGAAGAGCAAGGAAAAACTCACCGCAGTGGGACGTCGATGTGAATGACTATGAGTAACCTTGGAGAGGACCACATATGTGGGTAACCCCCCCCCCCCTCCCTCTACACACCTGTTGGGAGCGCATTCCACATTGATGTGGCATGAAAAGAGAATGAGTTAAGACCTTTGTTGGATCGGAATCTGGGTTTGACGTGCTTTGTGGAGCTCCCCCTGGTGTTGTGGTTATGGCAGTCATTTACGTTAAGGAAGTAGTTTGACATGTACTTCGGTATCAGGGAGGTGTAGCGGATTTTATAGACTAAGCTCAGTGCAAGTTGTTTTACTCTGTCCTCCACCCTGAGCCAGCCCACTTTGGAGAAGTGGGTAGGAGTGAGGTGTGATCTGGGGTGGAGGTCTAAAAGTAATCTGACTAGCTTGTTCTGGGATGTTTGGAGTTTAGATTTGAGGGTTTTGGAGGTGCTAGGGTTACCAGGAGTTGCATGCGTAATCGAAAAAGGGTTGAACGAGAGTTCCCGCTAGAATCCTCATGGTGCTTTTGTTGACCAGAGAGGAGATTCTATAGAGAAATCTCGTTCGTTGGTTGACCTTTTTGATTACCTTGGTTGCCATTTTATCACAGGAAAGATTAGCCTCTAGAATGGAACCTAGGTAGGTGACCTCATCTTTCCTGGTGATCACAATGTCAACCACTTTTATAGTGAAGTCATTGACTTTCTTAAGGTTGATGTGGCATGAACACACTGGTCTATTGCAGTGTTTTTCCAACCTTTTCTGAGCCAAGGCACATTTTTTGCGTTGAAAAAATCCGGGAGGCACACCACCAGTGGACATCGTTAAAAAACGAAACTCAGTTGACAGTAAAAAGTCCTTGTCGCAATTGTTGGATATGACTTTAAACCAGGCCTGGGCAATTATTTTGACTCGGAGAGAAAAAAATGTGTCTGGGAGCCGGTATATCTATTTTTATGAACACTAATACAAAACCTCACAATAATGTCTGATTGAATGCTAAAAACGTTATGACAGACCGCCTTAAAAACGTAATGGAGTTTTACATTTTTCTACGAAGGATACAACACTGACTTACTTACTTAGACTTAGTTCCTCCAATTCCTGTTGGAACATTGGGCGACGAGTCCCCTCCATTGGTTCCGGTCACTGGCGACCCTTCTTGCTCCATGCCAGCTGACTCCCATCTCTCTTAGGTCTTCCTTGGTTGTTTGTCTCCACGTCTTCTTTGGCCGTCCTCTCTTCCTCTTTCCCCCTTCTGGCACCCAGTCCATTGCCACACTTGCCGGTCTCTCTCTTGGCAGTCGGAGTACGTGTCCAGCCATTCTCCTTCTCATGTCAGAGACTATGTCAGACATTGGTGCTACCCCTGCCCTTCTCATCACCTTTTCATTAGTGATGTGGTCTTTCCATGAGATCCTCAAGATGCGTCTGAGGCACCGTCGGTGGAAGACATCCAGCTTGTTAGTAATTCTTGATGTCTTCATCCACGTCTCACAGGCATAGGTCACTGAATATTGACAAAATATGAACGCCACACCCCCTTTCGATCGACACATTTTACAATCAAGTGAAACGCAACAAAAATGCAACAAACAGTGAAATATGAACGCGAAGGGTACAAAATAAACCCACCAACAATCTGATACATCTAATACATCACTAAGCTTTAGAGCTTTGTTGTGAAAATCTCCTTCCGCGTCTGTGGAAACGCTTCCTGCCCACACTGCTTGGTGCCTCGTCTGAGCTGCTGTGACGTAGATTACCATAGTAACTAATTAGATTACTTAGTATAGTTGAAGACTTACGGTCATTAGAAAACATGACTGCACATCATAATGGCAGCTACACTTTCCATCTTAAAGATCTAAAATGCGACTTTGGGTACTTAGAAAATCAATCAATCAATCAATCAATCAATGTTTATTTATATAGCCCTAAATCACAAGTGTCTCAAAGGGCTGCACAAGCCACAACGACATCCTCGGTACAGAGCCCACATAAGGGCAAGGAAAAACTCACCCCAGTGGGATGTCGATGTGAATGACTATGAGTAACCTTGGAGAGGACCGCATATGTGGGTAACCCCCCCCTCTAGGGGAGACCGAATGTAATGGATGTCGAGTGGGTCTGACATAATATTGTGAGAGTACAGTCCATAGTGGATCCAACATAACAGTAAGAGTCCAGTCCACAGTGGGGTCAGCAGGAAACCATCCCGAGCGGAGACGGGTCAGCAGCGCAGAGATGTTCCCAACCGATGCACAGGTGAGCGGTCCACCCCGGGTCCCGACCCCGGACAGCCAGCACCCCATCCATGGCCACCGGACCTGTGTGTCTCCCCCTCCACAAGGGATAGGGGGGAGCAGAGGAGAAAAGAAAAGAAACGGCAGATCAACTGGTCTAAAAAAGGGGGGCTATTCAAAGGCTAGAGTATACAAATGAGTTTTAAGATGGGACTTAAATGCTTCTACTGAGGTAGCATCTCTAACTGTTACCGGGAGGGCATTCCATAGTACTGGATCCCCAATAGAAAACGCTCTATAGCCCGCAGACTTTTTTTGGGCTCTGGGAATCACCAATAAGCCAGAGTTCTTTGAACGCAGACATATGGTACAATACAATGGGCAAGATAGGATGGAGCTGGACCGTGTAGTATTTTATACGTAAGTAGTAAAACCTTAAAGTCACATCTTTAGTGCACAGGAAGCCAGTGCAGGTGAGCCAGTATAGGCCTAATATGATCAAACTTTCTTCTTCTTGTCAAAAGTCTAGCAGCCGCATTTTGTACCAATTGTAATCTTTTAATGCTAGACATAGGGAGACCCGAAAATAATACGTTACAGTAATCGAGACGAGACGTAACGAACGCATGAATAATGATCTCAGCGTCGCTAGTGGACAAAATGGAACGAATTTTAGCGATATTACGGAGATGAAAGAAGGCCGTTTTAGTAACACTTTTAATGTGTGACTCAAACGAGAGAGTTGGGTCGAAGATAATACCCAGATTATTTGCCGAGTCGCTTTGTGTAATTGTTTGAAAAGCACTATATAAATCCCAGGTATTATTATTATTAATAAAAAATTTTTTTGGGAATGTCCGGCGGGCCAGATTGAAAAGTTTAACGGGCCGCATGTGGCCCCCGGGCCTTAATTTGCCCAGGTCTGCTTTAAACCATAACCAAGCATGCATAACTATAGCTCTTGTCTCAAAGTAGGTGTACTGTCACCACCTGTCACATCACGCCCTGACTTATTTGGAGTTTATTGCTGTTTTCCTGTGTGTAGTGTTTTAGTTCTTGTCTTGCGCTCCTATTTTGGTGGCTTTTTCTCTTTTTTTGGTATTTTCCTGTAGCAGTTTCATGTCTTCCTTTGAGCGATATTTTCCGCATCTACTTTGTTTTAGCAATCAAGAAGATTTCAGTTGTTTTTATCCTTCTTTGTGGGGACATTGATGATTGTCATGTCATGTTCGGATGTACTTTGTGGACGCCGTCTTTGCTCCACAGTAAGTCTTTGCTGTCGTCCAGCATTCTGTTTTTGTTTACTTTGTAGCCATCAGTTTTCTGCAAAGCCTTCCCTAAGCTTCAATGCCTTTTCTTAGTGGCACTCACCTTTTGTTTATTTTTGGTTTAAACATTAGACACCTTTTTTACCTGCACGCTACCTCCCGCTGTTTCCGACATCTACAAAGCAATTAGCTTCCTGTGTGTAGTGTTTTAGTTCTTGTTTTGCACTCCTATTTTGGTGGATTTTCCTGTTTTGTTGGTATTTTCCTGTAGAAGTTTCATGTCTTCCTTGAGCGCTATTCCCCGCACCTGCTTTGTTTTAGCAATCAAGGCTATTTAAGTTGTCACTATCCTTCTTTGCGGGGACATTGTTGATTGTCATGTCATGTTCGTATGTACTTTGTAGACACGCTGTAAGTCTTTGCTGTCGTCCAGCATTCTGTTTTTGTTTACTTTGTAGCCATGAGTTTTATGCATAACCTTCCCTAAGCTTCAATGCCTTTTCTTAGGGGCACTCCCCTTTTGTTTATTTTTGGTTTAGCATTAGACACCTTTTTACGTGCACACTACCTCCCGCTGTTTCCGACATCTACAAAGCAATTAGCTTCCTGTGTGTAGTGTTTTAGTTCTTGTCTTGCGCTCCTATTTTGGTGGCTTTTCCTGTTTTGTTGGTATCATTAAAAAATTAAACTCAGCAGCTGATATTGACAGTAAAAAGTTGTTCTCGCAAGTGTTGGATACTAATTCAAACCATAACCAACCATGCATGACTATAGCTCTTGTCTCAAAGTACTGTCAATACGTGCCGTGACTTATTTGGACTTTTTTGGTGTCTTCCTGTGTGTAGTGTTTTAATTCTTGTCTTGCACTCCTATTTTGATGGCTTTTCCTGTTTTGTTGGTATTTTCCTGTAGACGTTTCATGTCTTCCTTGAGCGCTATTCCCCGCACCTGCTTTGTTTTAGCAATCAAGGCTATTTAAGTTGTCGCTATCCTTCTTTGCGGGGACATTGTTGATTGTCATGTGATGTTCGTATATACTTTGTGGATGCCGTCTGCTTCACAGTAAGTCTTTGCTGTCGTCCAGCATTCTGTTTTTGTTTACTTTGCAACCAGTTCAGTTTTAGTTTCGTTTTGCATAGCCATCCCTAAGCTTCAATGCCTTTTCTTTGCGGCACTTGCTGTCACACCGCGGTGAGGGAAGTCTTGTCTTGGGTTTTTCTGTCTTGTGATTTGCATGTTTTAGTTTGAAAAGTAACTCTCCTCTCGTTTCAGTTCACTTGCCCTTCCTTTTGTGTCATCAGTCTGACGTCATCCCGGTTCCCTGATTGCTTCCACCTGTTCCCTATTACCCTCATGTGTCTTATAAGCCCACTCCTCCCTTTGTTCTGTGCCAGATTGTCTCGTTTTATTCGTGCTCTCTAGCATCCATGCCCATGTCCATGCCTTACCTTGTCTTTTGCTTATGTTCCTTGATCCTGAATCCCTTCTTGCTATTTTGAGTTTTCCTTTCTTCCTCCTCAGCAGAGTGAATTCTTGTTATTTAGTTTATTCAGCCGAAGTGGTGAGTTATCAGTTATTTTTCATTTCTTTCCTCAAATTTTTGAGTGACAATTTTTGTTATACTTTATTAGATTAGATAGTGTAGAATTGTTCATAGCTGTTGTTTCTTCCTCCTGTTGGAGCGTTTTTTGTTAATACATTTTATAGCATATACGGCGCCAGTATAGTTCGTCTTTGTTTTTGTGTTTTCCTCCGTTCGGAGTGATTTTCGGTTGTTCCTATTTTTTTGGAACCTTTTTTCGCCGATTAGTTTTTTTTGGTTAAATAGATATATTAATTCCTTGACTTTGGAGGTGAAAGGAAGCTGTCAAAATAAAAGCCTGTCAAAGTTCCCTACTCTGCATCTGAGTCCTATCCTTTTTACCAAGCCTGACACTTGCATTTTGTTTATTTTTTGGTTTAAGCATTAGATACCTTTTTACCTGCACGCTGTCGTCTGCATATTGTGATCACGACAAACCATGTTTCAGACCATACTTTCCAACCTTGAGACCTCCGAATTCGGGAGATTTGGGGTGGGGGGGTATATTTATAGCTAGAATTCACTGAAATTAAAGTACTTCTTATATATACTGTGTATATATATATATATATATACTAGGGGTGTAACGGTACACAAAAATTTCGGTTCAGTACGTACCTCGGTTTAGAGGTCACGGTTCGGTTCATTTTCGGTACAGTAAGAAAACAACAAAATATAAATTTTTTGGTTATTTATTTATCAAATTTGTAAACAATGGCATAACATACATATACACACAGGGTCCATTGCCAGGGTTAATGTGGTCAACATATATACAATAAAAACTAAATAAGATAAGGCTCAGAATGGTTTCTTAACAAAACGTTTCTACATATAAAGTGCTTTTTTTGATTGAATGATTGAGACTTTTATTAGTAGATTGCACAGTACAGTACATATTCCGTACAATTGCCCACTAAGTGGTAACACCCGAATAAGTTTTTCAACTTGTTTACCGTAAGTCGGTGTCCACGTTAATCAACGTTAAACTGCTTCAAGTTGTTGCTCAGATTAAATAAAATGACAAAACTTTTCTTCTACATATAAAAAGTGCAACATTAAACAGTTTCAAGTCAACTCAGCCTCAGCCTGGCTAACTTGTCAGTAAGATGTGGGAGCGGTTTGCTCGTCTTTATCTTTGTTGAAGCGATGTTCACTTGGGGGTGGTGCCGCTTCAAATGGGTTAGCATGTTTGACGTGTTGGCAGAAGCATGCCTTACCGCTGCTGAACAATGTCGGCAAACCTCCGTCCTCCGCACCGCGCAGCCGAAATGTTCCCAAACGGGAGATCTTAACGATGGAGGAGGGTCTTCCAGCTCTGGCTTTTATATGTTGTCCTAGCCCGGTCGTTGCAAACATGCCGTGTGTTGTGCCTCGGTGTGCATTGTTTACACAACGTGCGCTAAGCTACTTAATATGTCCGTGTGGAAACTCGTTCGGTACACATCCGGACCGAGACCGAAGCCCCCGTACCGAAATGGTTCGATACAAATACACGTACCGTTACACCCCTAATATATACATAGTACAGTACAAAGTAATGAAAACACAGTTGTTGTCATGTCTGTGTAATCATGTTTTGTTTTAGTCATGTTTTGTTTTGTTTAGTTATTGGACTCTTTAGTTTCTGGTTGTTCACTCCCTTGTTTTGTTTCCATAGCAACCCAATAGTTTTCACCTGTCACGTCACGCACCTGTTTCACGTTTTGAGTCGCGCACCTGTTTTCGTTAATCATGTCTGTGTTATTTAAGCTTTTCTTTTTCTGTCGGTCAGCCTGGCGACATCACATTTATGCTCTGCACACTATTTATCCTCTCAAGCCATGTTCAGACGCCCATGCCACAGTAAGTGTTTTGTTCCGTGTTCTTAGTTAATTGCCTTTGTGCTATAGTCTTTTTGGTTTCATAGTTTGTTCTCCGCCATTGTGCGCACCTTTAGTTTGTTCTTTTTGTTATAGTAAAAATAAAATATGTACTCACATTCCCGTCTCGCCCGAGCCAACTTTCCGTTGCCTTCCGGAAAAACAAACATTAAGGACCAAGTCTTGACAGTTGTTCTACTAACTGTACTGTACTTGCTGCTTACTTTAAAAAAAAAAAAAAACTTACCTTTCACAATTTAGGTAGCCTTTGTTCTGCCATTTGAGTACTGGCGAGCAATCTCTGAATCCGGGAACATATCCTTCACGGATTTGTTGAAAACATCCGTAAATGAGAGCGGGATGTTGCTTGCAGCTAACAGCATAGCCATCTTTGTCTCGGGCCATGACTGTCTGTCCTTCGTTCTTCTGTTTCGTCTCTGTTCTGTTTTTGGACATTACTACTTGCCGTATAGTTTTGAAGCAATGCATGATGGGAATCCGGATGTTGTGTGTCAGTGTATTAACGTGCCGGCTGGAATAAACACACGCTGAGAAATAGCTCCGTGCCTGCCTCCTTTATGGGTTATAGATAAACCTATGGATAACGGAGACATATATTATAGTCTCCTTTTCAGGTGAGAGAGGATGCTAAAGGCAGTGCCTTTAAGGCACGCCCCCAATATTGTTGTCCGGCTGGAAATCGGGAGAAATTCGGAAGAATTGTTGTCCCGGGAGATTTTCGGAGTCTCCCGGAAAATTCGGGAGGGTTGGCAAGTATGTTCCCGACATCTACAAAGCAATTAGCTACCCGCTGCCACCGACTGATATGGAAGAGTATTACATGGTTACTCTGCCGATCTCTAGACAGCACCGACACTCAACAACAACACATCATTCATATCTCCGTAATATCGCTAAAATTTGTTCCATTTTGTCCACTAGCGACGCTGAGATCATTATTCATGCGTTCGTTACGTCTCGTCTCGATTACTGTAACGTATTATTTTGGGGTCTCCCTATGTCTAGCATTAAAAGATTACAGTTGGTACAAAATTCGGCTGCTAGACATTTGACAAGAAGAAGAAAGTTTGATCATATTAGGCCTATACTGGCTCACCTGCACTGGCTTCCTGTGCACTTAAGATGTGACTTTAAGGTTTTACTACTTACGTATAAAATACTACACGGTCTAGCTCCAGCCTATCTTGCCGATTGTATTGTACCATATGTCCCGGCAAGAAATCTGCGTTCAAAGAACTTATTAGTGATTCCCAGAGCCCAAAAAAAGTCTGCGGGCTATAGAGCATTTTCTATTCGGGTTCCAGTACTATGGAATGCCCTCCCGGTAACAGTTAGAGATGCTACCTCAGTAGAAGCATTTAAGTCCCATCTTAAAACTCATCTGTAAACTCTAGCCTTTAAATAGACCCCCTTTTTAGACCAGTTGATCTGCCGTTTCTTTTCTTTTCTCCTCTGCCCCCCTCTCCCTTGTGGAGGGGGGCGGCACAGGTCCGGTGGCCATGGATGAAGTGCTGGCTGTCCAGAGTCGGGACCCGGGGTGGACCGCTCGCCTGTGCATCGGTTTTTTTATGCACTGTGTTGGTTTTGTTGTTTGAACAAGGTGATTGGGGACTGTGCATCGGTTGGGGGCATCTCTGCGCTGCTGACCCGTCTCAGCTTGGGATGGTTTCCTGCTGGCCCCACTATGGACTGGACTCTCACTATTATGTTAGATCCACTATGGATCGGACTCTCACTATTATGTTAGATCCACTATGGACTGGACTTCCACTGATATGTTGGATCCACTATGGACTGGACTTTCACAATATTATGTCAGGGGAGGGTTACCCACATATGCGGTCCTCTCCAAGGTTTCTCATATTTAATGTTCAAACTCATAAACTTTATTTTTTTTTTGCAAATAATAATTAACTTAGAATTTCATGGCTGCAACACGTGCCAAAGTAGTTGGGAAAGGGCATGTTCACCACTGTGTTACATGGCCTTTCCTTTTAACAACACTCAGTAAACATTTGGTAACTGAGGAGACACATTTTTGAAGCTTCTCAGGTGGAATTCTTTCCCATTCTTGCTTGATGTACAGCTTAAGTTGTTCAACAGTCCGGGGGTCTCCGTTGTGCTATTTTAGGCTTCATAATGCGCCACACATTTTCAATGGGAGACAGGTCTGGACTACAGGCAGGCCAGTCTAGTACCCGCACTCTTTTACTATGAAGCCACGTTGATGTAACACGTGGCTTGGCATTGTCTTGCTGAAATAAGCAGGGGCGTCCATGGTAACGTTGCTTCGATGGCAACATATGTTTCTCCAAAACCTGTATGTACATTTCAGCATTAATGGCGCCTTCACAGATGGGTAAGTTACCCATGTCTTGGGCACTAATACACCCCCATACCATCACAGATGCTGGCTTTTCAACTTTGGGCCTATAACAATCCGGATGGTTCTTTTCCTCTTTGGTCCGGAGGACACGACGTCCACAGTTTCCAAAAACAATTTGAAATGCGGACTCGTCAGACCACAGAACACTTTTCCACTTTGTATCAGTCCATCTTAGATGAGCTCAGGCCCAGCAAAGCCGACGGCGTTTCTGGGTGTTGTTGATAAACGGTTTTCGCCTTGCATAGGACAGTTTTAACTTGCACTTACAGATGTAGCGACCAACGGTAGTTACTGACAGTGGGTTTCTTAAGTGTTCCTGAGCCCATGTGGTGATATCCTTTACACACTGATGTCGCTTGTTGATGCAGTACAGCCTGAGGGATCGAAGGTCACGGGCTTAGCTGCTTACGTGCAGTGATTTCTCCAGATTCTCTGAACCCTTTGATGATATTACGGACCGTAGATGGTGAAATCCCTAAATTCCTTGCGATAGCTGGTTGAGAAATGTTTTTATTAAACTGTTCAACAATTTGCTCACTCATTTGTTGACAAAGTGGTGACCCTCGCCCCATCCTTGTTTGTGAATGACTGAGCATTTCATGGAATCTACTTTTATACCCAATCATGGCACCCACCTGTTCCCAATTTGCCTGCACACCTGTGGGATGTTCCAAATAAGTGTTTGATGAGCATTCCTCAACTTTATCAGTATTTATTGCCACCTTTCCCAACTTCTTTGTCACGTGTTGCTGGCATCAAATTCTAAAGTTAATGATTATTTGCACACAAAAAAAAAAGTGTATCAGATTGAACATCAAATATGTTGTCTTTGTAGCATATTCAACTGAATATGGGTTGAAAATGATTTGCAAATCATTGTTTTCCGTTTATATTTACATCTAACACGATTTCCCAACTCATATGGAAACAAGGTTTGTACTTTGTCACGTGTTGCAGCCCTGAAATTCTAAGTTAATTATTATTTGCAAAAAAAAATTAAGTTTATGAGTTTGAACATCAAATATCTTGTCTTTGTAGTGCATTCAATTCAATATGGGTTGAAAAGGTTTTGCAAATCATTGTATTCCGTTTATATTTACATTTTACAATTTCTCAACTCTTATGGAAACGGGGTTTGTATATATCTGATAGTATATATCTGTATCATGAATCAATTTAAGTGGACCCCGACTTAAACAAGTTGAAAAACTTTCTCGGGTGTTACCATTTAGTGGTAAAAGGGGAACATTATCACAATTTCAGAATGGTTAAAACCATTAAAAATCAGTTCCCAGTGGCTTATTATATTTTTCGAAGTTTTTTTCAAAATTTTACCCATCACGCAATATCCCTAAAAAAAGCTTCAAAGTGCCTGATTTTAACCATCATTATAAACACCCGTCCATTTTCCTGTGACGTCACATAGTGATGCCAATACAAACAAACATGGCGCATAGAACAGCAAGCTATAGCGACATTAGCTCGGATTCAGACTCGGATTTCAGCGGCTTAAGCGATTCAACAGATTACGCATGTATTGAAACGGATGGTTGTAGTGTGGAGGCAGGTAGCGAAAACGAAATTGAAGAAGAAACTGAAGCTATTGAGCCATATCGGTTTGAACCGTATGCAAGCGAAACCGACAAACGACACGACAGCCAGCGACACGGGAGAAAGCGAGGACAAATTCGGCGATCGCCTTACAACCAACGATTGGTATGTGTTTGTTTGGCATTAAAGGAAACTAACAACTATGAACTAGGTTTACAGCATATGAAATACATTTGGCAACAACATGCACTTTAAGAGTGCAGACAGCCCAATTTTCATCAATTAATATATTCTGTAGACATACCCTCATCCGCGCTCTTTTCCTGAAAGCTGATCTGTCCAGTTTTGGAGTTAATGTCAGCAGGCCAGGGAAGCTAGGGTCGATATTCTTCTCTTGATCATCTTCGGTGGCATAAGGGACGGTGTGAGCCAAGACATCCAGGGGGATTAGCTCGCTCGTCTGCGGGAACAAACTGCCGCCATTGCTTGCCGTGCTACCGAGGTCCTTTGTCCCTGAATTGCTCACACACTCCGGCAGATTCAATGGGGGTCTGGCGGCAGATTTCTTTGACTTTATCGTTGGAAATGCATCTGCTTTGAGTGTCGCAGGATATCCACACATTCTTGCCATCTCTGTCGTAGCATAGCTTTCGTCGGTAAAGTGTGCGGAACAAACGTCCAATTTCTTGCCACTTTCACATCTTTGGGCCACTGGTGCAACTTGAATCCGTCCCTGTTCGTGTTGTTACACCCTCCGACAACACACCGACGAGGCATGATGTCTCCAAGGTACGGAAAACAGTCGAAAAAAACGGAAAATAACAGAGCTGATTTGACTCGGGATTTGAGAAAATGGCGGATTGCTTCCCGGTGTGACGTCATCGCTCCGAGAGCGAATAATAGAAAGGCGTTTAATTCGCCAAAATTCACCCATTTAGAGTTCGGAAATCGGTTAAAAAAATATATGGTCTTTTTTCTGCAACATCAAGGTATATATTGACGCTTACATAGGTCTGGTGATAATGTTCCCCTTTAATAATAGCTTTGAGAAAATAACACAAAAAACACATAACACATAAAAGCATACTTGCCAACCCTCCCGGATTTTCCGGGAGACTCCCAAAATTCAGCGCCTCTCCCGAAAACCTCCCGGGACAAATTTTCTCCCGAAAATCTCCCGAAATTCAGGCGGAGCTGGAGGCCACGCCCCCTCCAGCTCCATGCGGACCTGAGTGACGTGTTGACAGCCTGTTCACAACATTGCCGTAAACAGCAATGTTGTGACACTTTTAAACAGGACAATACTGCCATCTACTGTACATGCATATGTGACCCACCCATAATGTGTCACATTTTTGTGTTGATTTATTTATTTTATTTTGTGGTTTGAATTCGTTTTTGGAGCTGTCATTCCACATTTATCAGTATTCACATTGGTCAGTAGGGGGCAGTAGGGCGTTTCTTCCCAATTGAATGCTATCACCTGCAAACCGGAAGTGTCTTGTCATTCTGATGAGAGCGACCAGTCTGTGAACAATTGAAACGTCCTGTGTGCTTTTTCCTCCTGTATAACAGGTTAGTTTTGGTGAATCAACTCACTGAATAATATCCATGTGATCTTTATAAGTTTAAGTACACATTCTGAAGGTGGAGCCTAACTCTAAAGTGTTTGTGAGTTGTAGTTTGTATTTGTGAATGAATCCAGTGCACAGCTGCAGTAATCATAATAAATGATAAATGGGTTGTACTTGTATAGCGCTTTTCTACCTTCAAGGTACTCAAAGCGCTTGGACACTACTTCCACATTTACCCATTCACACACACATTCACACACTGATGGAGGGAGCTGCCATGCAAGGCGCTAACCAGCACCCATCAGGAGCAAGGGTGAAGTGTCTTGCTCAGGACACAACGGACATAACGAGGTTGGTACTAGGTGGGGATTGAACCAGGGACCCTCGGGTCGCGCACGGCCAATCAATACAAAAAGGCGACGTGAGTGCGCAATGTTTATATAGGAACTTCTGATCCTAAATCAGACTCCCAAATTAGAGCTCCCGTTTTCTTATTGATTTTATAATGTATATTTGTATAATGTGTGTGTTCTGAAATAGTGACAGAGAATAGAACAAGGATGGCCAATTCAACCCTTAACTCAACAATGAGTAGATGAGTGTTAAGTGTGTGTATATGTGTAAATAAATGAACACTGAAATTCAAGTATTTATATATATATATACAGGCCCGGCCCTAACCAATCTGGCGCCCTAGGCAAGATTTTAGGTGACGCCCTTCCACATCGGCAGTGAAGTGTATATACTCACAAGAACCCGAATAGCTTTGTCTTTGACCTTTTTTTTTTTTACTTACAACTATACCTAATATATAAAGGGGTGGAAAAGTGACTATTACCTGCATGGCAAACATTAGCTAACCAGATGGCAATAACAATGTAAACAAAAAACACCTGCTTAAAAGATCTAACACAAATGTCCCTGAGGAATGTAAGGTGGGAGTACTGTAATTACCTAACGTTACATTATTATTTTCCATAACAATTTAGCCCCCTCCACAATATTAACCCGACGTTAAAACAGAACTAGCTATTTATTGATTAGCAATTGCCGAATCATGTAACATTAGCTTAATGCTAAAAAGCTAAGTTACTATCACATTCTGCAACAGACAAATAATTTCATGTAGGCTAACGTTACCTACCTGCTACCTCTGTCTTTTCTCGTTTCTCCTCCTCTTCTTTTCTCTTTTTTTCTTCCCTGGGCACCTGACAGTTTTGGCCGTTTTGACATCTTGTGTTGATTTTTTGATGTGGTGACGTCCAAAAAGAGTCATGATACGGGAAGGGAGGGGGCGCACCGTGCGGGGGGAGGAGGGGGGGGGGGCGTAATGTTGTAACAAATAATATTTCTATTAAATAGGCTTTACTTTGCATTTTAATTAACGTGGGATTATTTTTTGTATTTAGAAATAATTGTACCAACTTTTTTTTTCTTTTTTTTTTTCTCCAACATTTGTGGCACTGGCGTGGCGCCCCCTTATGGACGGCGCCCTTAGCATTTGCCTATACGGCCTATGCCACGGGCCGGCCCTGTATATATATATATATATATATATATAGCTAGAATTCACTGAAAGTCAAGTAGTTCTTATATATATATATATATATATATATATACATATATATATATATATATATATATATATATATATATATATATATATATATATATATATATATACCGTATATATATATCTTAACCGCGCCCCCAACCCCGCCCCCGCCCCGCCCCCGACCACGCCCCCTTCCCCCACCTCCCGAAATCGGAGGTCTCAAGGTTGGCAAGTATGCATAAAAGTCTCAATCAATCAATCAATCAAAAAAGACTATAATTACTGGTTTGCAAAACATATTTTTAACCCACACCAGTGTGCCGCGGCACAGTGGTTGAAAAACACTGACACAATGAGTTTCTGATGAATGCATGTTGGCAGCCACTGGACTTGGAGGAGCGTGCGCGTGCACGAGTGCCTCGGTGCGCGGTCACGCGGTCGTCCTGCTGTCACGAGCTTTATCCAGGCAGCGGGCTGAAGGCTTGGGAGAATTTACAACGGGTACAAAAATTACACCATCTGTCCTATTCCGCCCAATTTTTTTTTTTTTGGCGCCCACACGCTAAAAGAGAGCACGGTCGTACTTTCACACCGCCGGTTGGCAAACCAACCGATACTGACGACGGCGTTGTTTCGGTCAACCGGGGATGTATTGCAGTATTTGAACGCTACTTGCTAGCCAGCTAGCCAGCTAGCTGTCGAGCTAGCTGTACGCTGCGTGGTAACTTAACGGTGCGGTCATTTCCTCAACGTTTCTTCGCCTAACATTAACCCCCAAAAACATATTCAACACATGATGTTGTTTTAACGACAGTTAACTTCCGTTGCCGTGTGTCGTTTTAAAAAAAATCGTCGCCCGAGAAGGATTGAATGAAATAGCTTGACATAGCCTGCGGAAAGGAGACAGTTAACGGGGATACGGTTTTATTTACCGATCACCGCTAAGACCTTGGGGAAACATACAACAATTGTTGCTAAATACACCTTCTTTTTTGTTTTTGTTTTTTTTGGGTGCGATTAGTAGTGCTAAATAGCTAGCTTGCCTTCACGCTCCAAGTCCACTCCATCGAAGAAGAAGCTGACCAGCAGCGGTTCCTTTTCCACCTTTTAGGCCGGACAGAAACCTGCAAAAATGCCGGCTGTGTCGAAAGGAGATGGAATGCGAGGATTAGCTGTTTTTATTTCGGACATCAGGAATTGTAAGTACATGTATTTTTGCTTTTTTTTTGCATGCTTGTTGGGCACCTATTCGCCAACGCTGATAGCGATCAGTTGTTTGTTGCCCCTGTTTTCTGGTTCTAACATGTCCATTTTTACAAAAGTTCAGTTCAATCAATCAATCAATGTTTATTTATATAGCCCTAAATCACAAGTGTCTCAAAGGGCTGCACAAGCCACGACGACATCTGCGGTACAGAGCCCACATAAGGGCAAGGAAAAACTCACAGCCCCAATGGGACGTCGATGTGAATGACTATGAGAAACCTTGGAGAGGACCGCATATGTGGGTGACCCTCTCCGCCCCCCTCTAGGGAAGACCGGATGCAATGGACGTCGAGTGGGTCTGACATAATATTGTGAAAGTCCAGTCCATAGTGGATCTAACATAATAGTGAGAGTCCAGTCCATGGTGGATCTAACATAATAGTGAGAGTCCAGTCCATAGTGGATCTAACATAATAGTGAGAGTCCAGTCCATAGTGGATCTCACATAATAGTGTGAGAGTCCAGTCTATAGTGGATCTAACATAATAGTAAGAGTCCAGTCCATGGTGGATCTAACATAATAGTGAGAATTCAGTCCATAGTGGATCTAACATAATATTGTGAGAGTCCAGTCCATAGTGGATCTAACATAATAGTGAGAGTCCAGTCCATGGTGGATCTAACATAATAGTGAGAGTCCAGTCCATAGTGGATCTAACATAATAGTGAGAGTCCAGTCCATAGTGGATCTCACATAATAGTGTGAGAGTCCAGTCTATAGTGGATCTAACATAATAGTAAGAGTCCAGTCCATAGTGGATCTAACATAATATTGTGAGAGTCCAGTCCATAGTGGATCTAACATAATAGTGAGAGTCCAGTCCATGGTGGATCTAACATAATAGTGAGAGTCCAGTCCATAGTGGATCTAACATAATAGTGAGAGTCCAGTCCATAGTGGATCTCACATAATAGTGTGAGAGTCCAGTCCATAGTGGATCCAACAGAATAGTGAAAGTCCAGTCCATAGTGGATCTAACATAACAGTGAGAGTCCAGTCCATAGTGGGGCCACAGGAGACCATCTTGAGTGGAGACGGGTCAGCAGCGCAGAGATGTCCCCAACCGACGCACAGGCGAGCGGTCCACCCCGGGTCCCGACTCTGGACAGCCAGCACTTCAGCCATGGCCACGGGACCTGTGTCCCCCTCCCTCTCCCTTGTGGAGGGGAAAATAACAGAAATGGCAGATCAACTGGGGGCACCTATTCACCAACGCTGATAGCGATCAGTTGTTTGTTTCCCCTGTTTTCTGGTTCTAACATGTCCAGTTTTACAAACGTTCAGTTCAGTTTCAGTTCAATCAATCAATCAATCAATGTTTATTTATATAGCCCTAAATCACAAGTGTCTCAAAGGGCTGCACAAGCCACGACGACATCCGGGGTACAGAGCCCACATAAGGGCAAGGAAAAACTCACAGCCCCAATGGGACGTCGATGTGAATGACTATGAGAAACCTTGGAGAGGACCGCATATGTGGGTGACCCCCCCCCCCCCCCCCCCCCCCCCCCCCCTCTCTAGGGGAGACCGGATGCAATGGACGTCGAGTGGGTCTGACATAATATTGTGAAAGTCCAGTCCATAGTGGATCTAACATAATAGTGAGAGTCCAGTCCATAGTGGATCTCACATAATAGTGTGAGAGTCCAGTCTATAGTGGATCTAACATAATAGTAAGAGTCCATTCCATGGTGGATCTAACATAATAGTGAGAATCCAGTCCATAGTGGATCTAACATAATATTGTGAGAGTCCAGTCCATAGTGGATCCAACATAATAGTGAGAGTCCAGTCCATAGTGGATCCAACATAATAGTGAAAGTCCAGTCCATAGTGGATCTAACATAACAGTGAGAGTCCAGTCCATAGTGGGGCCAGCAGGAGACCATCCCGAGTGGAGACGGGTCAGCAGCGCAGAGATGCCCCCAACCGATGCACAGGCGAGCGGTCCACCCCGGGTCCCGATTCTGGACAGCCATCACTTCATCCCCCCCCCCCCCTCCCTTGGGGCGGGGAAAAGAACAGAAAAGGCAGATCGACTGGTCTAAAAAGGGGCACCTATTCACCAACGCTGATAGCGATCAGTTGTTTGTTTCTCCTGTCTTCTGGTTCCATTTTTACAACAGTTCAGTTCAGTTTCAGTTCAATCAATCAATCAATGTTTATTTATATAGCCCTAAATCACAAGTGTCTCAAAGGGCTGCACAAGCCACGACGACATCCGCGGTACAGAGCCCACATAAGGGCAAGGAAAAACTCACAACCCCAATAGGACGTCGATGTGAATGACTATGAGAAACCTTGGAGAGGACCGCATATGTGGGTGACCCTCTCCGCCCCCCTCTAGGGAAGACCGGATGCAATGGACGTCGAGTGGGTCTGACATGATATTGTGAAAATCCAGTCCATAGTGGATCTAAAATAATAGTGAGAGTCCAGTCCATGGTGGATCTAACATAATAGTGAGAGTCCAGTCCATAGTGGATCTAACATAATAGTGAGAGTCCAGTCCATAGTAGATCTCACATAATAGTGTGAGAGTCCAGTCTATAGTGGATCTAACATAATAGTAAGAGTCCAGTCCATAGTGGATCTAACATAATAGTGAGAGTCCAGTCCATGGTGGATCTAACATAATAGTGAGAATCCAGTCCATAGTGGATCTAACATAATATTGTGAGAGTCCAGTCCATAGTGGATCCAACATAATAGTGAGAGTCCAGTCCATAGTGGATCCAACATAATAGTGAAAGTCCAGTCCATAGTGGATCTAACATAACAGTGAGAGTCCAGTCCATAGTGGGGCCAGCAGGAGACCATCTTGAGTGGAGACGGGTCAGCAGCGCAGAGATGTCCCCAACCGACGCACAGGCGAGCGGTCCACCCCGGGTCCCGACTCTGGACAGCCAGCACTTCAGCCATGGCCACGGGACCTGTGTCCCCCTCCCTCTCCCTTGTGGAGGGGAAAATAACAGAAATGGCAGATCAACTGGGGGCACCTATTCACCAACGCTGATAGCGATCAGTTGTTTGTTTCCCCTGTTTTCTGGTTCTAACATGTCCAGTTTTACAAACGTTCAGTTCAGTTTCAGTTCAATCAATCAATCAATCAATGTTTATTTATATAGCCCTAAATCACAAGTGTCTCAAAGGGCTGCACAAGCCACGACGACATCCGGGGTACAGAGCCCACATAAGGGCAAGGAAAAACTCACAGCCCCAATGGGACGTCGATGTGAATGACTATGAGAAACCTTGGAGAGGACCGCATATGTGGGTGACCCCCCCCCCCCCCCCCCCCTCTAGGGGAGACCGGATGCAATGGACGTCGAGTGGGTCTGACATAATATTGTGAAAGTCCAGTCCATAGTGGATCTAACATAATAGTGAGAGTCCAGTCCATAGTGGATCTCACATAATAGTGTGAGAGTCCAGTCTATAGTGGATCTAACATAATAGTAAGAGTCCATTCCATGGTGGATCTAACATAATAGTGAGAATCCAGTCCATAGTGGATCTAACATAATATTGTGAGAGTCCAGTCCATAGTGGATCCAACATAATAGTGAGAGTCCAGTCCATAGTGGATCCAACATAATAGTGAAAGTCCAGTCCATAGTGGATCTAACATAACAGTGAGAGTCCAGTCCATAGTGGGGCCAGCAGGAGACCATCCCGAGTGGAGACGGGTCAGCAGCGCAGAGATGCCCCCAACCGATGCACAGGCGAGCGGTCCACCCCGGGTCCCGATTCTGGACAGCCATCACTTCATCCCCCCCCCCCCCCCCCCCTCCCTTGGGGCGGGGAAAAGAACAGAAAAGGCAGATCGACTGGTCTAAAAAGGGGCACCTATTCACCAACGCTGATAGCGACCAGTTGTTTGTTTCTCCTGTCTTCTGGTTCTAACATGTCCATTTTTTACAAAAGTTCAGTTCAGTTTCAGTTCAATCAATCAATCAATGTTTATTTATACAGCCCTAAATCACAAGTGTCTCAAAGGGCTGCACAAGCCACGACGACATCCGCGGTACAGAGCCCACATAAGGGCAAGGAAAAACTCACAACCCCAATGGGACGTCGATGTGAATGACTATGAGAAACCTTGGAGAGGACCGTATATGTGGGTGATCCCCCCCGCCCCCCCCGTCCCCCGCGCCCCCTCTAGGGGTGACCGGATGCAATGGACGTCGAGTGGGTCTGACATAATATTGTGAAAGTCCAGTCCATAGTGGATCTAACATAATAGTGAAAGTCCAGTCCATAGTGTACCTAACATAATAGTGAGAGTCCAGTCCTTAGTGTATCTAACATAATAGTGAGAGTCCAGTCCTTAGTGTATCTAACATAATAGTGAGAGTCCAGTTCATAGTAGATCTAACACAGTGGTTCTTAACCTGGGTTCGATCGAACCCTAGGGGTTCGGTAAGTCGGCCTCAGGGGTTTGGCGGAGGTCAAGACACACCCGACTCATCGTGTAAATAAAAACCTTCTCCCTATCGGCATATTACGGATAACCCCAAACAATGTTCCCTCTAATTTCTCCATCTGATTTGCAGGTGTGTAATTTAAATTTTACATAATATTGTAAAAGTCCAGTCTATAGTAGATCTAACGTAATAGTGAGAGTCCAGTCCATAGTGGGGCCAGCAGGAGACCATCTCCTCAGCACAGAGATGTCCCCAACTGATGCACAGGCGAGCGGTCCACCCCGGATCCCGACTCTGGACAGCCAGCACTTCATCCATGGCCACCGGCCCTGTGCCCCCCCCCCCCCCCCCCTCCACAAGGGAGAGGGGGGCAGAGGAGAAAAGAAAAGAAACGGCAGATCAACTGGTCTAAAAAGGGGGTCTATTTAAAGGCTAGAGCAGTGGTTCTTAACCTTGTTGGAGGTACCGAACCCCACCAGTTTCATATGCGCATTCACCGAACCCTTCTTTAGTGAAAAATAAAATGTTTTTTTTTTTCAAATTCAAGACAAAGTTATATGTTTTTGGTAACACTTAAGTATGGGGAACATATTCTAAGTAACAAAGACTTAATTTAGAGTTATTTGGTTAGGGTTAGGGTTAGAGAGTTAGGGCCAGGGTTAGAGGGTTAGGGTTATAATAAGGCCATGCCGAATAAGGCATTAATAAGTACTTAATAATGATTAGTTAAGAGCCAATATGTTACTAATTTGCATGTTAATAAGCAACTAATTAATGGTGAATATGTTCCCCATACTAAAGTGTTACCATGTTTTTTTTACTGGTGCACAAAATGAACCGTGCATGAACATCACCTTGTTCAAAGAACAAAACCAACACAGTGCATAAAAAAAACGATGCACAGGCGAGCGGTCCACCTCGGATCCCGATTCTGGACAGCCAGCATTTCATCCATGGCCACCGGACCTGTGTCCCCCCCTCCACAAGGGAGAGGGGGGCAGAGGAGAAAAGAAAAGAAACGGCAGATCAACTGGTCTAAAAAGGGGGTCTATTTAAAGGCTAGAGTATACAAATGAGTTTTAAGATGGGACTTAAATGCTTCTACTGAGGTAGCATCTCTAACTGTTACCAGGAGGGCATTCCATAGTACTGGAGCCCCAATAGAAAACGCTCAGACTTTTTTTGGGCTCTGGGAATCACTAATAAGCCGGAGTTCTTTGAACGCAGATTTCTTGCCGGGAAAAAAGTTCAGTTCAGTTTCAGTTTATTTGGAACATCCATCCATCCATTTTCTACCGCTTGTCCCTTTCGGGGTTGTGGGGGCTGCATTCGGACGGACAATTCGATACCTCAGGGTGGAGGACAGAGTAAAACAACTTGCACCGAGCCAAGTCTATAAAATTTGCTACACCTCCCTGATGCCGAAGTACATGTCAAGCTACTTCCAGAACGTAAATGACCGCCATAACCACAACACCAGGGGGAGCTCCACAAACCACGTCAAACCCAGATTCCGATCTAACAAAGGTCTTAACTCATTCTCCTTCTATGCCACATCAATATGGAATGCACACCCAACAGGTGTAAAAGAAAGTGCATCTCTATCCTCCTTCAAAACCGCACTAAAAGAACACCTCCAGGCAGCTACAACCCTAGCCTTGCCTAACCTATTACCAGGAAAGATGAGGTCACCTACCTAGGTTCCATTCTTGAGGTTAATCTTTCCTGTGATAAAATGGCAACCAAGGTTATCAAAAAGGTCAACCAAGGAACAAGATTTCTCTACAGAATCTCCTCTCTGGTCAACAAAAGTACCATGGATATTCTAGCGGGAACTATCGTTCAACCCTTTTTCGATAACGCATGCACCTCCTGGTACCTTAGCACCTCCAAAACCCTTAAATCTAGACTCCAAACATCCCAGAACAAGCTAGTCAGGTTACTTTTAGACCTCTACCCCAGAGCACACACCTCACTCCTACCCACTTATCCAAAGAAGAAGCAGAGCTTATTTAATCCCACCCCTTTTCATACCATGGCGTTCTAACATTTCCATTTTACAAAAGTTCAGTTCAGTTTCAGTTTATTTGGAACATGCATACGATACAATGTAACGCATCACACAATTCCAGTTGTTTCATTACAGCACATCCGAAAAGGAGTAGGAAGAAGCAGTTTATTTAATGCTACCCCTTTTCATACCATAGCAATTTTATTCCATTTCCATGTTCTCTGTAACAGAACAGTGAACAAATAATACATAAATAATATATACCATAGTAAGCATACAAATATTAAATACATAATACTTTGTCTCAATAAAAAAAAGGGTTCAAGATGTTCATCATAATTCTTGTTCTGTGTACTTTGTGAACACTTATAGTTTGAACCGTCTCTTAAACTGAATCAAATTGGTGCTTTGTTTGATTTCTTTGGTTAATACGTTCCATAGTTTAATTCCACATACTGATATACGAAAGGTTTTAAGTGTTGTACGAGCATACAAATGTTTTAAATAAGCTTTAAAGTGGTGTGTACTATTTTTTATTGATTGCCCTGGCCATGTTGGTTGCAAAGCAACAATCCATCCTGATGTATGTTTTGTGAGTAAATGCAGTTTCTAGGAATGAAAACGGAATTTTCAACAAGACTTGATCAAATACAATAATGTTAACATCTTCCATTTGGTTCCCTATTACACAATGCATGAAGTTTGATTAGTTTTTTGTTCTATCCTGTCACATGGGAGTGTCCAAAGTGCGACTCTCAGGATATTTTAAAACTACAATGAAGCGAAAAAACGAAAACTCGCAAAATCACATTATGCGGTGGTGACCAGAGTGTAACCCCTGATTTCCACAGGATGCGGAACGGCAGCGAAACACAGCCGCCACGGAAGGGCACCCCCCATGTGTGCTGGCAATCCGAGATACGAGGTTTCGCAAATCCGCGTATAATCACGTGATAAACAGTACGACATGGCTCGGTTTGTAGAGCGGTCTTGACAGCAACCTGAGGGGTCCTGTTTCTATCCGCGTCATCTGAGTCACGTCTGTTGTGTCCTTGGGCAAGACTCTTCACCCTTGCTCCTGATGAGTCGTGGTTCGGGCCTTGCATGGCAGCTGCCGCCATCAGTGTGTGGATGTGGAAATAGTGTCAAAGCACTTTGAGTACCTTGAATGTAGAAAAGCGCTACACAAGTAGGGCTCGGCGATATGGCCTTTTGTTAATATCTCGATATTTTTAGGCGATGTCACGATACACAATATATATCTCGATATTTTGCCTTAGCCTTGAATGAACACTTGATGCATATAATCACAGCAGTATGATGATTCTATGTGTCTACATTAAAACATTCTTCTTCATACTGCATTAATATATGCTCATTTTAAACTTTCATGCAGAGAGGGAAATCTCAACTAAGTCAATTTAGCAAAAGTGTATTTATTAAACAGTTATTAAGCAGTTTTAAACAGTTATTAAGCAGTGGCACAAACATTCATGTCATTTCAAAACAAAAAGTGCAAGATTGTCAGAGACATTTTAAAACAAGCTATTAGTGCACTTTTGTGCATGATGTCACTAAGATGACATATCAAAACAACACAAAATTAAAGTGCACTTTTTGTACAGAACGCCACTACAATAGTTTAAAACACATAATGTGCACTTTTGTGCATGATGTCCCTAAGATGACATATCAAAACAACACTAAATTAAAGTGCACTTTTTGTACAGAACGCCACTACAATAGTTTAAAACAAATAAAGTGCACTTTTGTGCATGATGTCACACAAGATATTTCAACAACTATCAACTAAAAATGAGCTGCATAATAGGAAATCAAATAGTGTATGTCCTTCGCTATGTGGTAAGTTACTGCGGACGTTATCTCCTTCTGTTGTTGACAATTTTTTTCATACGGTGTTGATGTGGAAATGGTTGCTTCGCCATTTTGTTGGTGTGGCACCGGCCAGAGATGTTGACATGCGGAGTTTCAAGCACTCCTCATTCTCTAGCGGGTGACTTTTCAAGTGATGCTAAAAATTAGCAGTGGTGCTACTTTTTGTAGCAACGCTTTTGCCGCATACTTTACATATTACATATATCCGCTTGAAGCCAAACCACCGCCAGACGATGGACCCCCTGCTGTTTTTCCTGGGAATCAATTATTCCTTCATTTGTTACCAGATTGGCACATTTCTCTCTCTCGTTTTACCACTCGCACCGCACCGTTAGCACCACACCTAACGCTGCTACCTCTCTGCTCCGTGAGGGCGTATGACGTTGCACGCGCGATTGTATATGACGTACGTTAGAAGGTGCGCTTGTTTTATCTCTCTGTGAGAAGGAGAGACAAGAAAGAGTGAGAAGAGCCTGTAGTGTAATGCCCGCAGCTAAAAATAACTGCGTGAGAACGTATACTCGAATATCACGATATATCCATCCATCCATCCATCTTCTTCCGCTTATCCGAGGTCGGGTCGCGGGGGCAGCAGCCTAAGCAGGGAAGCCCAGACTTCCCTCTCCCCAGCCACTTCGTCCAGCTCTTCCTGTGGGACCCCGAGGCGTTCCCAGGCCAGCCGGGAGACATAGTCTTCCCAACGTGTCCTGGGTCTTCCCCGCGGCCTCCTACCGGTCGGACGTGCCCTAAACACCTCCCTAGGGAGGCGTTCGGGTGGCATCCTGACCAGATGCCTGAACCACCTCATCTGGCTCCTCTCGATGTGGAGGAGCAGCGGCTTTACTTTGAGTTCCCCCCGGATGACAGAGCTTCTCACCCTATCTCTAAGGGAGAGCCCCGCCACCCGGCGGAGGAAACTCATTTCGGCCGCTTGTACCCGTGATCTTGTCCTTTCGGTCATAACCCAAAGCTCATGACCATAGGTGAGGATGGGAACGTAGATCGACCGGTAAATTGAGAGCCTTGCCTTCCGGCTCAGCTCCTTCTTCACCACAACGGATCAGTACAGCGTCCGCATTACTGAAGACACCGCACCGATCCGCCTGTCGATCTCACGATCCACTCTTCCCTCACTCGTGAACAAGACTCCGAGGTACTTGAACTCCTCCACTTGGGGCAAGATCTCCTCCCCAACCCGGAGATGGCACTCCACCCTTTTCCGGGCGAGAACCATGGACTCGGACTTGGAGGTGCTGATTCTCATACCAGTCGCTTCACACTCGGCTGTGAACCGATCCAGTGAGAGCTGAAGATCCTGGCCAGATGAAGCCATCAGGACCACATCATCTGCAAAAAGCAGAGACCTAATCCTGCAGCCACCAAACCAGATCCCCTCAACGCCTTGACTGCGCCTAGAAATTCTGTCCATAAAAGTTATGAACAGAATGGGTGACAAAGGGCAGCCTTGGCGGAGTCCAACCCTCACTGGAAACGTGTCCGACTTACTACCGGACCAATGCGGACCAAGCTCTGGCACTGATCATACAGGGAGCGGACTGCCACAATCAGACAGTCCGATACCCCATACTCTCTGAGCACTCCCCACAGGACTTCCCGAGGGACACGGTCGAATGCCTTCTCCAAGTCCACAAAACACATGTAGACTGGTTGGGCAAACTCCCGTGTACCCTCAAGGACCCTGCCGAGAGTATAGAGCTGGTCCACAGTTCCACGACCAGGACGAAAACCACACTGTTCCTCCTGAATCCAAGGTTCGACTATCCGGCGTAGCCTCCTCTCCAGTACACCTGAATAAACCTTACCGGGAAGGCTGAGGAGTGTGATCCCACGATAGTTAGAACACACCCTCCGGTTCCCCTTCTTAAAGAGAGGAACCACCACCCCGGTCTGCCAATCCAGTGGTACCGCCCCCGATGTCACGATATAGTCATTTTTTATATCGCACAGAGACAAACCCGCGATATTTCGAGTATATTCGATATATCGCCCATCCCTATACACAAGTATAACCCATTCACCATAAGGTAAACACTGAAGTAAAGTAGGGGTGCAACGACTAGTCGACATTGTCGACAATAACATTTCGACCGACAATTATATTTGTCGACAATAATCGAAACGTCATCACTTGTTTTTTTCTGGGTGGGAGCAGGTCCCCGCCGGCACTCGCAAAAACATTGCCAGTGAAAACATGTACTGTGTGAGAATACTTCCTCCTATTCTTGTTTAAAAACATGGATACCTTGCTCATTTAGCAAAGCGGACCATGTTTTTACGGCTGTACATCTGTGATATGCGAGCATTTAAAGCGGAGGCATGATGTTGGATGTCCGGAGAGAGGATGCAGTCTCAACCTCGGTAAGAGTGTTAGCTTCTACTTTGCTAGCTTGCTATAAGTAAGACAGAGTTGTGTGAAAAATAACTGTTATTTTAGCCAAAGTCATGACGCCAGCTAAATTGGTCTAAATCAAAGCAACGTCAATTTGCAATGCAGGAAAAAAAAGGCACAGTAACAATCAGACAAATTGTGGACCAATGCGGAGGTATCATAAGCTTAAACATACAATATATTAGATAGCTAGCATGTTAAGAATTAATAAATGATACAATTTGTACACATTGAGTCTGTTATAGTGCTAAAACTGCTAGGACTTCATCAATAGTCAATATACCAGTGTGCAGCTTTTTAACCACATCATCACAAAAGTGCTTCTTTTTTTTGTGAAAAAGTTGATTTGTTTTTATTGCTGCTATTTTAACTGCTTTTTTCCATACATAAACAAGGTTAATTTTTTTTTTTTTTTTTTTAGCACTTTGCCTTTCCTTTCTTTTAAATGAACACCATTTTATTAGTCATTTAAATTTTTGTAACAGCTGACCGAGTAGCACAATTACAGTGTAAATTAAAAATATTTATGATTTAATTAGTCAGCTATGTTGTTCGTAAGCAAACACTTAAAATAACTTAAGCTGCATTTAAGTTGATGGAAAAAAAAATGTCATTAAATAGGTGTATGCTTTATAATCTGATTACCGTATTTTTCGGAGTATAAATCGCTCCGGAGTATAAGTCGCACCGGCCGAAAATGCATAATAAAGAAGGGAAAAAACATATACAACCAAGAATAGACATTTGAAAGGCAATTTAAAATAAATAAAGAATAGTGAACAACAGGCTGAATAAGTGTACGTTATATGAGGCATAAATAACCAACTGGTATGTTAACGTAACATATTATGGTAAGAGTCATTCAAATAACTATAACATATAGAACATGCTATACGTTTACCAAACAATCTGTCACTCCTAATCGCTAAATCCCATGAAATCTTATACGTCTCGTCTCTTACGTGAATGAGCTAAATAATATTGATATTTTATGGTAATGTGTTAATAATTTCACACATAAGTCGCTCCTGAGTATAAGTCGCACGCCGGCCAAACTATGAAAAAAACTGCGACTTATAGTCGGAAAAATACGGTAGTCGACTATCGATTAGTTGTTAGTTGCAGCGAGCCCTAAAGTAAACACTGCAGACTAGGGATGTCCCGATCCAGGTTTTTGCACTTCCGATCCGATACCGATATTGTTTTTGCACTTCCGATCCGATACCGATACTGACCGATACCGATACTGACCGATACTGACCTATCCGAGCATGTATTAAAGTTTAAAGTTATTTAGCCTACTTAGTTGTCAGAATCATGTTGAAAAGGGTTTTAGTACTCTTGATAACAACTAGCCAGCTGAATTAGGGGAGTTTGAATAATACACAATGGTTGGTAACAAGAAACTGACCTGTTTATTCAAGGATAAACACAAAATAGACAAAATTATACATGACAAACAGAAATGGTATTATTGAAACTAGGGCTGGGCGATATGGCCTTTTTTTAATATTGCGATATTTTAAGGCCATATTGCGATACACAATATATATCTCAATATTTTGCCTGAGCCTTGAATGAACGCTTGATGCATATAATCACAGCAGTATGATGATTCTATGTGTTTTGATTGCTTGATTGAGACTTTTATTAGTGGGTTGCACAGTGAAGTACATATTCCGTACAATTGACCACTAAATGGTAACACCCCAATAAGTTTTTCAACTTGTTTAAGTCGGGGTCCACTTAAATTGATTCATGATACAGATATATACTATCAGATATATACTATCATCATAATACAGTCATCACACAAGATAATCACATTGAATTATTTACATTATTTATAATCCGGGGTGTGGAGGGGGGCGCCGGATGTAAGTGTCAAAAAGACAGCCAAAAGAGTTTGATATGAGAATAAATCTAAAGTTAAAATATAGGGTAGAAATGCACCCATTTGCAGGAAATGTAGTCTTGATTTTCAAAATTTTCTTTCAAGGCTTGCATGTCTACATTAAAACATTCTTCTTCATACTGCATTAATATATGCTACTTTTAAACTTTCATGCAGAAAAGGAAATCACAACTAAATAGATCACTCATTTTTTCAGACGGTGTTGATCTGGAAATTTTTGCCTCAGCATTTTGATGGTGTGGGCGTGTGGCACCGAACGGAGATAAGTGTCTCGACAGACATTACAATATTTGAACAATGATGACGAAAACGGTTTTCTCTGTCGTGTCTGTGTGTCGAAAATTGTTATGCGCTCATTTTTTTATTTGATTTTGTGCGTGGCATAGATTTGCCGTGCGCAGAGGACGCTTGAGCAGGCGCGCACCTTAGCGGCTGCGCTAGCATCACAGCTAACGTTAGCCATGCTGCTACCTCTCTGCTCGGGGAGGACGTATACGTATGTGACGTATGACGTGACAGTATGTGACGTATGTCGTGACAGTATGTGACGTGTGTAAGAAGTTGCGCTCGCTGTCTGTGAGAGGGAGACACAGGAAAGAGTGAGAAGAGCCTGTCGTGTAATGCCAGCAGCTAAAAGCAACTGCGTGAGAATCCACAGTCCTGTGGATGTGTTGAAGGTGTGCTGGAAAATGCGGAACGGAAATTACGGAGCAGCAGAAAAGTGGAATGTATTATTTAAATCGGTGCGTTGGAAAACACGGACCGGAGTTTTTTTTTAAACTGGATCTGGATCGGCATTTTCCCATGCCTTGCCGATACGCATTTTTTGGCAAATATCGGCGGCCGATCCGATCCAAATATCGGATCGGGACATCCCTACTGCGGACTGTCTCGAGCTTTGTCGTCCATCAAAATCCGCTGGCGGTCGTGTCTGTGACAGCATTGACTTGACATGTAGAAAAGACAACAGTGTTTTGCCTTGCAGAACTACAACTTTATTTTATTTTTTTGTAGCAAGCAACAACATAACAGTAATATCATTCCTAGCGAGTGTTACACCCGCACACACTTACATACATTTCATTCAACAACAGCAAACCACTCCCATGCTTCCCCGGTCCTTGTTATCAGATGGTATTTTTACACAGGCCCCCATATAGCTGCTCGGGATATGCTTCTTAGATTTTAGACCTCCAGAATCAGCATGTCCTTGTCCATTTGTGTCAACGAGGTGAAATTATGTCTAAAAACCTTTTCCAACTTGACTTCATGTCCGTCCTCGCCCATTGTAAAATACGATCCACCTAGAAAACGGACTATTTTATTTTGAAAGTAAACCGGATACTTTATTTTGTGTTTGTGCATGACTTCCCGTCCATCGCAATCAGATTTTAGCTAAATTGAACGGATTTGTTGCGGCGACCGACAAATATAGAAGCTCTGTATAAGTATATTTAGCGCAGGGATGCGGAACATCTCTGCCATGTCGGTGCCGTTCCGCATGTGGTTGGAAACGGACACCATCCACCCATATCCTTCCGCTTATTCGAAGTCGGGTTGCGGGGGTAACAGCCTAATCAGAGAAGCCCAGACTTCCCTCTGCCCAGCTACTTCGTCCAGCTCTTCCCGGGGGATCTCGAGGCGTTCCCAGGCCAGCTGGGAGACATATTCTCTCCACTGTGTCCTGGGTCTTCCCTGTGGTCTCCTACTGGTCGGACGCGCCCTAAACACCTCCCCAGGTAGTCGTTCTGGGGGCATTCTGACCAAATGCCCGAACCACCTCATCTGGCTCCTCTCGATGTGGAGGAGCAGGGGACACATTGACTTTATTAAAAACGGAAAGAGCCCTCCGTTGTGGCGATGACATTCCACTGCCGTTTCGCATCCTGTGGAACTCGGGTTAGTAGAGAAAAAAAGAAGTAACATATTAGTTACTTATTTCAGACAGTGTTAGACGAGGTTATTTTGTTGGTTACATCAAGGTAAGATAATGCAGTAGATTTGATTGGGAATGTAAAATATTTATAAGTAGAGGTGGAAAAATAACATCTTCAATGCATCACACATATGTGGATGATTCTGAATCGATGGACAGATGTCCAAATACAGATAATTTATGTCTGTTATATGAAATACTGACATATTTCAAATGCAGATCTAGTGCAGACACACACACGCGGAGTGAGGAGGAGAGGAAAAATATGCTAGCTGTGGAGCTAAAATAGCTTGAATGTGAAGGAGTTAACTAGGGCTGCAACTAACGATTAATTTGATAATCGATTAATCTGTCGATTATTACTTTGATTAATCGATTAATAATCGGATAAAAGAGACAAACTACATTTCTATCCTTTCCAGTATTTTATTGAAAAAAAAACAGCATACTGGCACCATGTTCTGGACATTGGGGGTGCAGCATACAGCAATAATAACACCAAAATGTAACTCATCAGATCAGAACTGAATCAGATATTGTACACGTTTCTGTTGTGAATAATAAAGGATTCATTTTAGGCTGCCTCTGAATAATAGCATGAAATATTCCAGCACCTTCATAACGTTTAGTTGTACTAAAGCGTCACTCAAATCTAAATATATTTATATAGCTTTATCAGGCCCGGCTACATTGATCCATTATGAAACCAACCTGATATATTTCTGTCCGTTACGTTTATTTCGAAATTGGATTATTGTTTCTCAGCTGTTTGTAAATGTTGCAGGTTTATAAGGTTTATAAAACAAACAAACAAACAAAATAAATAAATAAATACATAAATAAAGCCTCCGAGCATGCGCATAGCATAGTTCCAACGAATCGATGACTAAATTAATCGCCAACTATTTTGATAATCGATTTTAATCGATTTAATCGATTAGTTGTTGCAGCCCTAGAGTTAATATGAAAATAAATACATTTTACAGTTGAACAGAAGTCTAACTGAAACCGTGATACAGCAGAGAATAACCAGCTAAAAAGAGAAATTAGCAATTAGAATATTAAATCAGGATAGCTAATAATATCCAGATAATAGACTTGTTCAATTGAATCCATCTCGCGTTAAGCCAATCGCTTGTTTTGAATATTCTACACTACGTAAATATTGGACGAGTGAGTATAAAGTTAAGTTGCTGAAGGGCTGTAGATTTACAGCAGGAGATTACCGGTAAATCCAAAAGAAATGCTAAAATTGAATGTTCTTAACTGAATACTCACTAAACCAGGTGGACAGAGAACTCTACTGGAAGAATGTTTTATATACCGTATTTTCCGCACCATAAGGCGCCCTGGGTTAAAAGCCGCGCCTTCAATGAACGGCATATTTCAAAACTTTGTCCACCTATAAGCCGCCCGGTGTTGTAAGCCGCATCTAACTGCGCTAAAGGAATGTCAAAAAAACAGTCAGATAGGTCAGTCAAACTTTAATAATATATTAAAAACCAGCGTTCTAACAACTCTGTTCACTCCCAAAATGTACGCAAATGTGCAATCACAAACATACGTATATCAACATGGACAGAGCTGCGTGAAAAAAGCCACCCGGCCTCTTCGCGTAAACTTAAACTTACCTTAACCACTCGCTCATCTTTTCTTCATCCATCCCTTCGAGTTAGCTTTTATGATGACGCCGGCTGGAAAGGTCTCTTTTGGCAAGGTCTTCCTTTCGAATATCACCATGGGTGGAAGTTTCTGGCCATTAGCATGGCAAGCTAGAACCACAGTGAAGGATGACTTCTCATTCCCTGTGGTGCGAATATTCACCGTACGTGCTCCCGTTGTATCCACAGTGCGGTTCACAGGAATATCAGTTGCTGTGAAATAGTAATCCGTGTGCGGATGGAGAGATTGCGTCTTTTCATGAACCGGATCCCTGACGCTTAGTAGGAGCCATTTTGTGGTCTTTACAGATGTAAACACACAAAGGAAATGAAACGTACGGTATATCCGCGCGCTTTTTCTTCTTCTACGCGGGCGGGTGGTTGCATACAGTAGAAGAAGAAGCGCTTCCTGTTCTATGGGGGCGGGTGCTTACCTTGGCGGTTGCTTGCGTAGAAGAAGAAGCGCTTCCTGTTCTACCGGGAAAAAAGATGGCGGCTGTTTACCGAAGTTGCGAGATCGAAACTTTATGAAAATGAATCGTAATATTAATCCATATATAAAGCGCACCGGGTTAAAAGCCGCACTGTCAGCTTTTGAGTAAATTTGTGGTTTTTAGGTGCGGCTAATAGTGCGGAAAATACGGTACTACCAAATCTCTTAAGGAATTTATAAACCTACAGTATACAGAAGGGATGGAGTTGTTGGGCTAACTAAATACATGTTGTTTAGCACACAACAAAAAATATATAATTTTTGTTAAGATCTGGATAAATTGAGTTGTTATTTACATCAATAGGGCTCTCCACCCCCACAAATTACAGTGGCAGCATTCATTTCTGTTCATAATATTTCAAGAACCAAGAAGTAGCCCATCCATGTTAACTATCCATTCATCCATTTTCTACCGCTTGTCCCTTTCGGGGTCGCGGGGGGTGCTGGAGCCTATCTCAGCATAATCATATATGATGGGTCCAGCCCGTGTCGACAACAAGCTTTATCAAGTCCTGGTCACTGTGCATTACATTATGCACTCAATGACTTATTGTTTCGACTGAAGTAAACTTCCAAGTAAAAGCATGTAATATTGTACATTCCCTTTTGCATCATATTAATCAATGTTATGATATGTTGTCCACCTTGTACTTTTTCTGCGTCATTGCCTGAAATAAATGACAAATTAAATGATTGGTAGTGTTGACGCCATTTTCTCATTTGCATAATTGATCCATGACCCATGTGCATGTAATTGTAATTGGATGCTGAGGAGACAAACGGTAATTTAATTAAAATAAATATTTACAAATATGAATTCACTTTTTTCTGCTGCCTCTTTTTATAATTTTTTTTTTTTCAAATGTCACAAACAATATTACACCAAAGTACTTGAAAATGAAGCACAGAAGTGTAAGAAAACAAATAACTGCACAGCACGGCTTAGTCTTAAATAAATGGTTTTTATTTAATGATTAAACAATTAACACTTATTAACACATTTGAACATAATCAAAAGTACCGAAAATTGTTACCATTGAGTACCAGTATTTATTCCCAGGTGCGGGGAATTAGTACTGTATCGATTCAAGTGTGAAAGGTACCCATCCCTATTTATAAGTGAGGGCGAACAGATAGCGCAAAAGGTATTTGTTGTAGCCCACTGTGTATGTTTTCGAAAAGTGGCATCAAATGTAGCATGATTAATTGGCTTGAAAGTATCCTGTAGAATTGGCCACAGCCACGATGCTACAATATTATTGACTCTTTACACTGTACCACTGTCTTTCCCATGGCAGGTAAAAGCAAGGAAGCGGAGATCAAACGGATCAATAAAGAGCTGGCCAACATTCGCTCCAAATTCAAAGGGGACAAGGCTCTTGATGGCTACAGCAAGAAGAAATATGTCTGCAAGTTGCTGTTTATCTTCTTGCTTGGCCATGATATTGACTTTGGACACATGGAGGCGGTCAACCTGCTGAGTTCCAACAAGTACACAGAAAAGCAGATTGTAAGTTATCGTAAATGTCTTTGTTTTAGTAGCACAGCAGATTTTGTCTATGGGAAATCATATAAAGGCAATTTTTTGTGTTTTCTTAATCTGTTAGATCATTATGTAGCCTTATTTACTGTATAGGTAAGAGCATTTTAACATTCTAAACACTTGAAGTGTAAAAACATACCTGCCAACTACTCCGGTTTTCCCGTAATTAGTACGGTTTTCATCAACCTGTTACGGTTGCAGTGATAAAAAAATACGGTTTTTCATTAATTAAAAAACTTTTTTTTTTTTTAAATGCGCAAGGCTATTTATAGCACCGCTGCCAAGCACGAGGCACCTGTTGTCATTGTTTCCAAACGAGCGAATGATCATGGAATCAGCCGGAGAAACATCGCAAACGAGTCTTAAACCGAAAAGAAAACTGCAGTCATTCCGTAAAGAATATTCAAAAGCCTATCCGGGAATAATTATCCGTTCCAAAAAGGGTGAAAACTACGCGAATTGCACCTTGTGCAGACAAGATTTTTCGATCGGACACGGAGGAATTAGCGATGTAAAAGACCACGTTGGGACAAAAAAAACACAAGTCTAATGCCGTTGCTAGCGATACAAGTGGAAAACTTTCAACGTTTTTCGGATTTTAGCCACAAAAAGGTAATGACACCAATGTTATCTATTGGAATTGTTTAGTACTGTTATACTGTTAAAAGTGTTTATACTATTTATGCTTTTAAGTCCAAGTTGAAGAAATCTTGTTAAATGTTGACAGCATAACTACCAAAATACAGAAGTATGTCCTTAATATTTTTGCAGTGCTATTTCTGTTGAAAAGTTAAAATGATTACATTAGAGATGTGATGTGCCACTTTTCAAGTGTCTGATGGCTTAAATTAATTTTCATTAATTTTTCATATTTTGAAGTTTTTTGAAAGGCTTACAAAAAAACTACATTTGAATTGTAATTCCATGCTATTGACAGGACTATTAGTTTTAATGAAGTTAGCTTACCATGTTTACAGTATGATAATTGTGATAGAAATGTGAATTTTAGGCACAGAATATTTTTTACAATTGAACAAGGCAGTCGATTATACAAGCTTGGACAGAAAGTTAATAATGACACCAATTTTTTTTTAATGGAATTGTTTAGTACTGTTTTACCATTTGTTTACTGTAAAAAGTGTTTATACTGTTTATACTTTCAATTAACAAATTGAAGTCTTGTGAAAGGTTGACAGGATAACTGATATTAACTGTCAAAATAATTTCAAACTATTGAAGTTATCTTACAGAATAAACATGTCAATCAACCCATATGATTTTTGCTGTAATATTTTTGTTTTGAAAAGTCACTGTGACTGATAGAAAAGTGATGGTTTTAGCAACATTTTAACCTGTCTGAATGCTAATAATCATTTTGCGTCGGGGGGCGAAGCCTGAACCCCCCACCAGGACTTTGTCCTGGACCTACCGGGGCCTGCGGCCCCTGGACCCTGGCTACTAGGTTTTTCTGATTTCAAAAGTTGGCAGGTATGTAAAAAGTGCGTATACTTGATGCAGCTGCGTTTATGGGGTTTATTCTGTTCTTTTATTGTTAAAATGTTCAACTTATTGACACTAAAGCCTTATTGTACTGAACAGCCAGGACAGAGCATACCACATTCGCAGGTGGGGATAAAGTCCATCTCTGGCTCTATGGTTTTCATCACTTTTGTTTGCCATCACTCAGTGTGTTTCACAAAAAACTAAATCAATTTATGCATATATTGACTTAAAACCAGCTTTTAAAACACAGGTAAACAAAGTAATTATATAAAAAAATCTGATAAATATACAGTGGAACCTCCATTAACAAACTTAATTGTTTCTTGTACATGATTTGTAAACTGAAAAATTTGTATTCGTTCAGTGAAGCAGCGTTCTCCCAAAAAGAAGAATGTAAACATAAATAAATGGTTCTAGCCTGAACTAAAGTCCCTATTGTAGTACAAAAAATACACACTTTTGAGACAGTATAAAGTGTGTATATACTGTGTGTGTGTGTGTGTGTAAATATATATATATATATCTATATATATATATATACATATATATCATCCCTACAAGCCTGTTTTGCAGGGAAACCTGATATAGCCTCTTGTGTTTTTTCCTGACCTAACGTATAGTATTGAGCACGGTATAACGGATAAACCACAGAAACTAAGGAAACTTTTCTATGACTTTAGCTCCAGACTGTTTTTGTTTGTTTGATATTGTCATTACTGCCCAAAGTGGTTGGAAATGTGTATTAGAACTGTGTACCGTAGCGGCTCATATGGACCACAGCTGAAAAACAGATATTTTTTGGAGGCCCAACAATGAGCCTACGGTTAAGAAATACTGCCCTACAGCATAGTAGAGGCACACTGTATTTGGCCAACGGTCGGATTAGAGAGTGCATGTAAACAAGGTCACGGTCTTCACATACACTTGTGAAAATAGAAAAAAGATTTATTTGGTGAATCAGACTAATTCAGTGCATAGAAACGTACTGTGTATAGTGTTATACACTAAAGAAAAAGCATACTTGTGGAGAATCCTTTTGGTGTTTGTTCTCTAAACGGAAGTATTGACGTCATGTGTGGTGACAGTTCAAACTCAACTTTCAAGGCCTATTTTTCATCTTCGGAATTGTACAGCTAAAGGGCATTGAACTTGAGACATTTTAAAACCGAAATGTAAAAAAAAAACATGTCTATTCTCCTCTATTGTAATTATATGGAAGTTTACATATTATTATACACAAACATATATTTATAAATAAACCACACTAAAACAGACATTTTTGACCTACAATGTTGACACAACCGGGGATCAAATACCTTGGTGTCATCCTTAACACAAGTCTGGAGTTCAATAATATTGTAGGGAATGCCATACTAACCCGAATATGAGGCAACTCTTTTGCAATTGGGAAAACCCCAAATACACACCTACACAAGTTTTTTGGTATACAAGCTATCACTCCGCTAATTGGTAAGCGTTTGGTTGGGAGCAGTGCTCCCTCTAAGGCAGTGGTCCCCAACCACCAGGCCGCGGCCCGGTACCGGTCCGTGGATCGATTGGTACCGGGTCGGTACCAATTTATATTTTATTTGTATTAAATCATTCTGTTATTAATATTTCTGGTTCCTACATTATTTATCAATATAGATCAATACAGTCTGCAGGGATACAGTCTGTAAGCACACATGATTGTATTTTTTTATGACAAAAAAAAAAATCCCTATAGCTAGGGATGATGTTTGATAAGAAATTATCGAGTTCGAGCCTATTATCGAATCCTCGTATCAAACCGATTCCTTATCGATTCTCTTATCGAGTCCAGATAGATTGTTGTATATGGAAAAAAAACACTATTTGGTTTAACAAATCACTTCACATTCTCTACTGCTCGCTACTATAGTATTACCATATCTGAGTTATTGTGCAGAAATGTGGGGAAATAACTACAAATATGCGCTACATTCGTTAACCGTGTTACAAAAAAAATTAATTAGACTGATACATAATGTTGGATATAGAGAACATACAAACACTTTATTTATTGAGTCAAAAATTTTAAAGTTCGATGATTTGGTAAAATTGCAAATAGCTAAAATGATGTGGAATTAAATGATGGAATGGATGAAGTAAAGAAGTGAAACATTGTACTGATATGATCCAGTTTAAGAGGTTGTTCAAATGAATAGTGCTTACAAAGTACAAAGAAGAAGAATTATGAGAAATACTTTCAACCTTATTGAAAATAAGATATTCTTCATCTCACTATATTAATAATGACTGAATTAATTAATTACATATTACAAAACTGTTGTATATACTAATTCACAGATATTTTATTATAAAAAGGTCAGTAAATGATGTATATATTTGTATGAAGTGGGAAAGGAGTAGAATTAAATAAGCTTTACTTCTTCCTACTCCTGTAAAGTGAATTGATATGAAACTGTGATGTATTATGATGTGGTCGGATCATGTTTTGTTATGTTATGTTCTGTTCTGTTAGTTTTGGACTTCCTTAGTTGTTTTGTGCACTTCGGGGCTTTGTTTTAGTCACCATGGTTACTTATGATTTTCACCTGTCTTGTACGCGCACCTGTTGCTCATCAGAGACTCTATTTAAGCCTGCCTTTTCCGGTCACTCGTCGTGGCTTCATTGTTTGCATTTGCAACAGTTACGTTGGCATTCTGGTTTTCGAGCTCATGATTCCTGTGCTTAGTTACCTTAGCTTCTAGTATTTCTGTGCTAAGTAAGTTTTTGCTTTAGCTTCTCGTGCGAATGGCACGCTTTCCTTTTGTTTTGTTCCTGTCTGTTGTAATTTGTATGATTTATGAGAAATAAATCATCTCCTACCTGCACGCTTTCGTCCGGAGCCGTCAGTTTTTCGGCCCGGGAACGAACCGCACGCTGCACCCCACCATGACAAATGACTGAGCTACGTGACGTCATTTCTTTTCGGGACGGGAGTTGTTCCCAGGGATTCGAATAAAGAACCAACTCTTTTTCTTTACTATAGTGGTCTCGATAACGGGTTCTCAAAAAGGGATTCGAACAACCGGGAAAACCGGTTTCGAGCATCATCCCTACCCATAAAGCCCCCCCACCCCCGGTCCTTGGGACAAATTTTCGAGCGTTGACCGGTCCGCAGTTACAAAAAGGTTGGGGACCACTGCTCTAAGGTGCATGGCTGCGCAAATGGGCACTGCTGCCGTGCCCTCTACGTACGGTCAATCTATGCAGCGCACCAAATCCAAAATCCAACCTAAACTCTAAAAAATAAACACATATTTTGCAAAGCAATTATGTGAGTGACAGGTGAAAAGTGGTCACGACAAATAAAACAATGACGACCTCTGCCGAGACATTTTAAGGAGGAGAAGGATGTTTCTGCATCAATCATTTTATTGAGCAAAACTGATTACTGTTGGCCGTAACCATACCAAGACAACATCAGCAACAAAACTACTATCTAATAGGGGTGTAACGGTACACAAAAATTTCGGTTCGGTACGTACCTCGGTTTAGAGGTCACGGTCCGGTTCATTTTCGGTACAGTAAGAAAACAACAAAATATACATTTTTTGGTTATTTATTTACCAAATTTGTAAACAATGGCTTTATCCTTTTAACATTGGGAACACTATAATAATTCTGCCCACGTTAATCAACATTAAACTGCCTCAAGTTGTTGCTCAGATTAAATACAATGACAAAACTTTTCTTCTTCATATAAAAAGTGCAACATTAAACAGTTTCAAGTCAAATCATCATGCCTAATTTATTATTGCATTTGGGAAGCCTGTAGTTGATTTTTATTATATAAATGTTATATTTTTATCAACGTGTGATAGCAGGGACCCTGCCATTCAAAACTAGGCTGCTGCATTTCTAATGATTAATGTAACTATAGCTGAAAAAATAGTACAATAGCAATAGGAGAGACTATTCATCCCTGAACAGCATGGCGTTCAAGTGAAATAACAGACAGACAGGGCTTTGTTGTCCCTAACACACGCACACACACACACACACACACGCGCGCGCACACACACACCGCAAAACCGGTACGAAACGGTTCAATACAAATACACGTACCGTTACACCCTTACTATCTAGCGAAACTGGTAATTTTCAGCCGTAATCCCACCAAAACCAACTACATACTGTATCGTATTGAGAGCATCCACTATTTCTTTCTTTTGCGTCAGAAGACGCTAACACTCTGCTCAACCAGTGATACGTTTACGGCCACAAAAACTGTTGGAAGACTCCGACACCACACAAACTGTAACTGCCAAGTCGTCAAAAGGGAACAGCACTTTTTTTTGGAATTTTGCCTATCGTTCACAATCCCAATGAGGGAGATGACGACGGATGTTTTTTTTTTTTAACGCATTCTAAATAATAAATAATTGCGATCAAAATTCTGCTTACAATAGAGATTATGGGAGCTGTTCAATTCTGCCTGTAGAGCCCCTAAAAAAATGTCCAAACACCTCCAATAGGGTTTTATATACATGATGTAAGTATATACGTATGTAATGTTGGACACATTTCACCACACCTAGTGTGTGTGACAATCATTGATACTTTAACTTTAACTTAACAGGCACATTTATAATAACATTTAATATTTACGTATTTTGATCATTTTAAGCATACACGGCGCATTAATTTAAAAAACGCATCACTGATTTCTGCTCATTGCAGACTTTATGAGAGCAAACAAACATAATAAAACATCACTTACTGTGCAAGGTCTGCCGTCATTAGGATGCTGACTCCTGGGATGTTCATATATTCCCATTTTGATTAAAAATGTCTCATAATCCTCACGATTGGGGGCAACAAGCCTTTTTCGTTTCGTTCTCACTAGTTCCAGGTCCTAAATTGGCTCTCAAATTGTCCCAACTTGTTGGATTACCTACTCAGACGTCTCATGTCCAGGTGAGAGGCATGATTTACGATCTACAATAAACTTACAGGGAGCAGGGAAGTGAGGAAACGGCTGGTGTGGTGACAGTGTACACATCTAATGTTGCTCACATGTGGTCCATTGGATGCTTGGGAAGTTTGTGTATTTTGTCAAACACATGAAAAATTAGGGGGAACATTGGTTGCGAGCAAAAATAGCATTTATGAGTAAGTGTGTAGTTGTGCACCACCTGGGGCACAATTCGATTTGATTGAATTGCTCAACAATTATAAGAATTATTTTGATTATCACAATTGATGCATCTTTTTCCCCATATAGGATTTATTTTGAACAATATATAAATATAATTATCCATAAATAAAGTAAACACATGTAAATATTAGTGCTGTCAGTCAAATGATAATTATTTTTGTTAGAATAAGCACACTTTCGAATTTGGATTAATCATGAGTATCACAGGTTATTTGCGTGCATAATTAAAAGCAACTTAAAAAAGACCCCAAATGATTTGATTTAATTTATGTCATTTATTTGCTCAAAGCCTGGTAACAGTAAGATCTGAAGTCCCTTTAGGGTGTATTTTGTAGTGAAATGTACCAGCCAGCACACCAGTGGGAGTTCCCACACTCATCTATGCATTGACTAACCGTTAATCAACCCACGCCGTCTTTCAGGTAACCACGGTTAAGGTATAGTAATGCGTACAAAGTTATAAAAGATTTCAAAGTGCACTTGCAATGTTTTTGTGTGACAGCCAAATTAAGTGATGTTTCCTTGTCTAGTCATGATTAAGTTCAGCTCTTATAACACTTCCCTTTTCTCTTTAATTACCGCTTGGGATGATTGAGGCTAACAAGCTATACAGTCCACAACAGTTGGTTGCTCATGTGACTTGACAGCATGTCACACGCTCAACCTTGATGAGCCATAAAAGCAGGGTTGTCGAAAGTGTGGCCCAAGGGCCAATTCCTTAAAGTTGGCAGGTCTGGATATCTGAATTGTATGAGACTCAACTTCCACGGAACTGTGACGAGCAGGTCCAAAACTACACCACATTCCTTGAGTTCCCACAGGGTTCCACACAAATCCACTTGGCCCAATTCACATGTGCAACTCAATAGAGATTATAAGAAAATGTGCTAGTTGAGCTGTACATTCTAAAGAAAAGGTTATTTTGTGTCAGGAAGTCTACGTTTAATCACCCACTGTGGCATTTATCATTTTTATCTACAAAGCACAAGTAGTTATGTCTGGTGCTTGTCTTCAAATGTTCCCTTGTTTTGATGTCTCTTGCAAGAAAAAGTGCTTAACCACCTATCTGACCTTTTTATTGTGATTTTTAGAAATGAGTAACTATTAATGTTAGTAAATTGGAAAACAATTTCTGATTGTGTAAGTTTAAATGTATGCTATTGATTTTCAATAGGATTAAAGTCTGGAGACTGGGTATGCCATTTGAGGATTGTAATTTGCTTCTTCTTGAGACAGTCCCTTGTTGCCTTGGGTGTATTTTTTTGTCCGTTGTCATGCTCGTAGACCCAATTGTAATCCATGGCTGACTCTACGGTACATGGTCCATCTGTATGGCGTCACATTAGTGCCAAAAATCTGAGCGCATAAAAACTGTTATCGTGCGCTGATTCTCCACTTCGTGCGCGCGCGCGACACCCTTTTGCGCGCGCGAGGTGTCTTTCTGTGCGCGCGCGGTGCCTTTCTGTGCGCTCTCTGTGTACTCCTGGCATCTCTGCTCGCGCTGTCATGTTTCTTTTTGGCACTTTGGGGGCGGGTATGCTTAGACGGCCCCTTCTTTCTGATTGGCTGTGAGCATTTTTCATATGACCAATCATTCTCCAGTGTAGCAACGTTGTAGCCATCTTACCTCGGACAGCTA
The DNA here is from genome assembly GCF_033978685.3 of Nerophis lumbriciformis. Taxonomy (NCBI): domain Eukaryota; kingdom Metazoa; phylum Chordata; class Actinopteri; order Syngnathiformes; family Syngnathidae; genus Nerophis; species Nerophis lumbriciformis. The sequence continues at coordinate 35,471,739 of NC_084569.2, read as the reverse complement.
GCCTCAATCATTACATTGATGTCAATGGTACATGTACTAATTTAATGACCATAACTTGCTCGATTTTCGACCAATTTACAAACGGTTTGCCTTGTTACAAATCTTATTACATGTAGATATGACATAGGATGCTGTACCTGTTGAAATTACCTCTTTCGCTTTAAAAAAAAAAAGACTTAATTGTGCAACATAGTTGTGTAGGGTCAGTGTTAGTCAGTTCTCTGATTATTTTAAACTGTTTCAGAATACATTATTAAAAGCTATTTTTAACATTTTAAAAACAAAATTCAAAGATTATTTCATTAATTTTATGGCTGAATCAAAAGAAATTCCATAAATTAGAAAACAAATGTTCAAGAAGAAGTGAAAATATAAAATAATGTTATGGTTGGATGTTATTGCTGGTGGACCAGTTCTGGCTGAAGATGTGATTATGGTCTTTGTTGTCTTATTATTTATTTGGGTCACATTTTGTATTACCCTGTATTGTGTTTATGTGGTATGAAATAACCTTCATCAGCGCGCAACATTTTTTTAGCTACTTCTTCCTCCGTAAATCTTGATACATATTGACGATGACCCGCCCTGCTATACTTCTGATTGGCTCTGAGCATTTTTCAGCATTTTTCGCCTGACCAATCAGAAAGAAGGGGCCGTGTCTAAGCATACCCGCCCCCAAAGTGCCAAAAAGAAACATGACAGCGCGAGCAGAGATGCCAGGAGTACACAGAGAGCGCGCAGAAAGGCGTCGCGCGCGCGGAAAAAGGCACCACGCGAAGTGGAGAATCAGCGCGCGATAACAGTTTTTATGCGCTCGGATTTTTGGCACTAATGTGACGCCATACATCTGCCTGTCAATGCAGTGAAGTCTACCAATTCCGTAAACAGAGAAACAGCATTTCACAAACTTTCCTAATAGAAGGCATTGCCCTCCGAAATAATCTAATTTACTTAAAGCAATTCCTCCAGCACTTGTGATAGAAAGAGCAGATCGTAAATTGTGAACCACTGACAAACTTACCATAGACACAAATTAAAAATGCCATGTAAATTAGACATTTACGATAAGGCCATTTAATTTTGTGTAAAAGAAAGAACAAGTTAAAGACTTGTTTGACATGAAAGATATCTATAAATCAGGTATGTTCGGGTCTGGCACTGTGTATTAAAAACAAATAGTATGACTTTATTGGGATCGCAGGGAGTGCATAAAAGTAGGAACATATTTCGATTGGGTTATTTTGTGTTGAGCAATGGTACTGGTTATCATTCCTATCTCATCCTTCCCTTTCATTCTCCAGGGCTACCTCTTCATCTCAGTGCTGGTCAACAGCAACAGTGAGCTCATCCGTCTGATTAACAACGCCATCAAAAATGACCTGTCCAGCCGCAACCCCACTTTCATGTGCCTGGCTCTTCACTGCATTGCCAACGTTGGTAGCCGTGAGATGGCGGAGGCCTTCGCCAGTGAAATCCCGCGCATCTTGGTTGCTGGGTAAGTGGGAGACATCTGATTTAGTTTTCTATGGTGGTTTTGTCATTTTTCCTCCTTGAGGCGACACTTAACTTCAACATTGTACCCTAGAGATACCATGGATAGTGTGAAGCAGTCAGCTGCCCTCTGTCTGCTGCGCCTCTATAAGACATCCCCTGACTTGGTGCTGATGGGGGAGTGGACATCCCGCGTGGTGCACCTTCTCAATGACCAACATATGGTAAGAATTGGGTTTAATTGGATTTTAAATTAAAAGGGTTTTAAATATTGATTGAATAATAATAGATAATTTGTTTGCTAGGAAATAACACTTCTACACTGATATGTCGAGTGTTCTAATGATACAGAGGCAATATAATACCTATGTGCATAAGCAAAATCCTCATAGCATCCAATGATGGGGCTGCGCATGAAAGTGTGCCCCAATATTAAAGGCCTACTGAAATGTGATTTTCTTACTTAAACAGGGATAGCAGGTCCATTCTATGTGTCATACTTGATCATTTCGCGATATTGCCATATTTTTGCTGAAAGGATTTAGTAGAGAACATCGACGATAAAGTTCGCAACTTTTGGTCGCTAATAAAAAAAAGCCTTGCCTGTACCGGAAGTAGCAGACGAGTAGCGTGACGTCACAGGTTGTGGAGCTCCTCACATCTGCACATTGTTTACAATCATGGCCACCAGCAGCGAGAGCGATTCGGACCGAGAAAGCGACAATTTCCCCATTAATTTGAGCGAGGATGAAAGATTTGTGGATGAGGAAAGTGAGAGTGAAGGACTAGAGGGCAGTGGGAGCGATTTAGATTGGGAAGATGCTGTGAGAGGCGGGTGGGACCTGATATTCAGCTGGGAATGACTAAAACAGTAAATAAACACAAGACATATATATACTCTATTAGCCACAACACAACCAGGCTTATATTTAATATGCCACAAATTAATCCCGCATAACAAACACCTTCCCCCTCTCGTCCATATAACCCGCCAATACAACTCAAACACCTGCACAACACACTCAATCCCACAGCCCAAAGTACCGTTCACCTCCCCAAAGTTCATACAGCACATATATTTCCCCAAAGTCCCCAAAGTTACGTACGTGACATGCACATAGCGGCACGCACGTACGGGCAAGCGATCAAATGTTTGGAAGCGTACTCACGGTACCGTGTCTGCGTATCCAACTCAAAGTCCTCCTGGTAAGAGTCTCTGTTGTCCCAGTTCTCCACAGGCCAATGGTAAAGATTGACTGTCATCTTTCGGGAATGTAAACAATGAAACACCGGCCGTGTTTGTGTTGCTGAAGTCGGCCGCAATACACCGCTTCCCACCTACAGCTTTCTTCTTTGCTGTCTCCATTGTTCATTGAACAAATTGCAAAAGATTCACCAACACAGATGTCCAGAATACTGTGGAATTTTGCGATGAAACAGACGACTTAATAGCTGGCCCACATGCTGTCTCAAAATGTCCTCTACAATCCGCGACGTCACGCGCTGACGTCATCATACCGAGACGTTTTCAGCAGGATATGTCGCGCAAAATTTAAAATTGCACTTTAGTAAACCAACCCGGCCGTATTGGCATGTGTTGCAATGTTAAGATTTCATCATTGATATATAAACTATCAGACTGCGTGGTCGGTAGTAGTGGGTTTCAGTAGGCCTTTAATATTATTCCTTTTGTGGGACAGTAATTTTTACAGGCTTTTTAGCTGGTGCCCCTTTTTATATGAATCTAAGTAAAGTTGATCCCCAACGGCATTCGCTCACCTGCATATTCATTGATTTATTTTCTTTGCTTTAAATTGGGAATGGTAAGTGTTTGATGGCGCTCTCTGCAAGACAAAAAGTACGCCTGTAACTATAAGGACACTAAATCTAATTCAAGTCAACAGTTTATATCAATTGTTTTCTATATCTATTGATAAAGGATTTTTGTCTATTATCTGCTGCGCTGAGCTATCACTGAGGATCAATGTTCCCTCTAATTTTTCATGTGTGTGAGCAAACGCAAAAACTCCCTGAGCATTCAGTGGAGCCCATGGGAGCAACATCAGACGTGCAAATTGTGGCTACACCAGCAGCACACTTATCCCAAACCTGACTAAATAACAAGTTAAATCTCCATCCATCCATCCATTTTCTACCGCTTGTCCCTTTCGGGGTCGCGGGGGGTGCTGGAGCCTATCTCAGCTGCATTCGGGCGGAAGGAGGGGTACACCCTGGACAAGTCCCCACCTCATCGCAGGGCCAACACATATAGACAGACAACATTCTCTTATTATTAGAATCAAATGACAGCAGTCATTTCCATGAGGTTATTTTCTAATGTAAGTGTTTAGGCCCACTTACAATGACAATAACAAAAAATATTGTTTTTCATGAACTGTGTACTTTTATTGTTTGTCTGGGTGGAGTTCCTGCTTTGGAAATAATTTGTACCCCTTTCAGACATTGCATTTAGTTCCCAATAAAACATTCACATGTTGCACAATGAGATGTAAGCAGGGGATCATGTGTACATTCCTGCAACTTCCTGTTTGTAAAAAATATATTTTTATTAGTATTTATTTAATATACTAACAGCATTTCATGATTAATATTTATAAATTAAGATTCCTAATAAATTACACTAGAATAAGCACACAATTGATTGGTAAATCATAGTGTAACGACCTGGAATTACACTTTATGTGTGGTGTTGGAGTTGTCCGACTTTTTGTGTGGCTGTAAACGCATCACTGGCTAAGTGCCATATGTGCATGTGTTGGCGCAAGTGAGAAAGAGCGAGCGGCTGCTGTTGATATAACAAAGTTGGTTTTGGTCTGGTTTGTACTGCAGAAAATGACCAGTTTTGCTAGATATAATTTTTTTTACTAATGTTTTGGTGATGTGTTTATGGCCGACATTAAAGCGTTTTGCTCAGTAAAGTGATCGATGGAATTCATGTCCTCAAAGCGTCTCGACAGACGTTACAATATTTGAACAATGATGACGAAAACTTTTCTCTGTCGTGTCCGTGTGTCGAAAATTGTTATGCGCTTATTTTTTTATTTGATTTTGTGCGTGGCATAGATTTGCCGTGCGCAGAGGACGCTTGAGCAGTGCGCAATTGCACAGGCGCGCACCTTAGAGGGAACATTGCTGAGGATTAACCCTTATTCACCCTTATTTTTTTATAGGGAGTGGTGACGGCAGCCATCTCACTTATCACTTGTTTGAGCCAGAAGAATCCAGATGAGTTCAAGACCTGTGTTTCCCTGGCAGTGTCTCGACTCAGCAGAGTAAGTCACACTTGAACTGAATGCATTGCATTTACTGTCATGCAGAACATGTTACTAATAACATGCAAGGTTGTTCATGAATCCAGGCACATTTAGATTTGAGCACACATGTTGGAGATGCTGGTCCCTTCCCTGTTGCTTGCCCCATGTACAGTAAATGGCCAAAACATATTTAAATTAGCCATGCGCCTGAGATTCCCTTATCCGCAAAAAACCTTAAGACGGTATGAAAAATAATTTCATTGAAAGTGATGATGTAGTTTAACGTGCAAAAAACAGCGAGTCACTAACTTTAACCACTGACTCAAAATGCTGTAAAGACGGGAAATTAGCCACAATGCTGTTACTTAGAAGGTATAAAACGTTCGTTGAACCCTGCAGGCCACATCACTACAATGTTGGTTCATTGCATTTGCGCATCACATATGATCTGCACTTTGATCGAATCAAAATGTTTGATGTTGACATGGGGTTGGATAGACTTTATTCAACACACATTCAAGAGATATCTCAAAAGAAGGCGTACATACATTTATCAAGTAATGGTGCTTTTATAGGGATGTGTGTCCAGTTGACAGCAGTTTAGGGCTGCAACAACTAATCGATTAAATCGATTAAAATCGATTATAAAAATAGTTGGCGAATAATTTAGTTATTGATTCGTTGGATCTATGCTATGCGCATGCGCAGAAGCAATTTTTATTATTTTTATTATTTTTATTTTTTTAATAAACCTTTATTTATAAACTGCAACATGTACAAACAGCTGAGAAACAATAATAAAAATAAGTATGGTGCCAGTATGCTGTTTTTTCCCCCAATAAAATACTGGAAAGGATAGAAATGTAGTTTGTCTCTTTTATTCGATTATTAATCGAAGTAATAATCGACAGATTAATCGATGATCAAATTAATCGTTAGTTGCAGCCCTACAGCAGTTATTACATTAGGAACACCGGCTCTCGCTGTAAATGTGTTTTAAAGTTGACCTGTTCAGCTTAATTGTATGGGAATTTGACGGCTGACTTGTTAATTCCCAGACAGCTGGCATGGTTCGACTCAGGGACAGACACACTTTATACCTGTCAACATTTAAATTAAAAATATTGTACATTTCTCAAGAAAATAGGGATATTTTAAATGAAAATCAACAAGTCATCAACAAGAAAATCCTCTCTCTGAAAACACATTTTCATTTCATTGCACTATTTACAAAGTCTTCTAATTCTGCTAAAGCAGCCATTGTTTTGAACGGTATTGTTTTGCACATGACTTGTGCCTCTGATGCGCACATCACTGAGTCTGAGGATAATTGATTTCACATGTGTTTATTAGAACAGTTTCCAGCATCACTTTTAAGTGTCGCCAAAGGATTGAAAACTTGTAGAAGCGTGCATTTGCCAGCGTGTAGTTGGCACATTTATACGTTCATTTCACTCTTGATACATCTGAACTTTGCCATGAAAAAGAGTGTACGCCATGTATGACATATATGCGCAACAAGTTAGCGTGAAGAATGCCTAAAAAATTTGAATCCTGATTCAAATGTGAATTTATTTTTATTACCACCCCTATTTCTCTAACATGTAATAATGGTTACTTAGATTGTGTCATCAGCCTCCACCGACCTGCAGGACTACACCTACTACTTTGTTCCAGCACCATGGCTCTCTTGCAAGCTTCTGCGTCTTCTGCAATGCTATCCTCCACCCGAAGATGGAGCTGTAAAGGGCCGTCTGGTGGAGTGTCTAGAAACCATCCTCAACAAGGCCCAGGAACCACCCAAGTCAAAGAAAGTGCAGCATTCTAATGCTAAGAATGCTATCCTTTTTGAGGCTATTTCTCTTATCATCCACTACGACAGGTATGAACTTTATTTTTAGTGCAAGAAAAGACACAGATAACATACATAACCACTACAGGATACAATTTTGTATTTATGTACAGTGGAACCCATTTATGTCGACTGCCCTCGAACTGACAACCGAAACTAGTTTTAAAATGAATGGGCGTTGATAAAGGTTTTTTAACCTACAATCATTTTTTTTCATTTGTTCATATTTTATTTAGATTCTTGTGATTTCATAAATATTATACTCTTATTTAACTGAGCTGCTGCAGTAATTTCATTGTATGTCACAAAGCTTTTGTACATGCAAAAGTCTTTCTTCTAGTGGCTAACATCCTAAAAAAAACAAGTTGCTGTGGAAAAATAAAGGTATTGTTTTAAAAAAAAATTTAAACTGAAGGTGCTGTGATTTTTCTAAGAAATTATACCTTTGGACCTCATTTTTTGTAAACAAGAGGAGTCAACCCTGTGTGTTGACACCAACTTAAGCAGGCACTTTTTAGTAATAAGAAAAAACTGGACTGTCACTTGTTCAGTTAGTCGACATAGACGGGTTGTCGACATAAATGTGTCCGACTTAGGCAGGTTCCACTGTAACTGTGTTTTGCTGAAATGTTCTTTCCACTGTGTGTTGTCCTGCACAGTGAGCCCAATCTGCTTGTGCGAGCCTGTAATCAGCTGGGCCAGTTCCTGCAGCACAGAGAGACTAACCTGCGCTACCTGGCTTTGGAAAGCATGTGTACTTTGGCCAGTTCTGAGTTTTCACATGAAGCAGTCAAGACGCACATTGAGACGGTCATAAATGCCCTAAAGGTGATGCATTGCACTTGGATATAGAATCAAATTACAGTGTAATAGTGTAGCAATAACACTCAGATTTAAATCCACACTGTATTTAATCACCCGTTTCCATTTTCCAACAAATCACAATTTGCTTTGAAAACCATACAATACAACTGATACACTACATGCCTAATATTTCAGTTTGATAGATTTATCTCGACTGTTTGTTTTTTGGTATCCGCAGACGGAGAGAGATGTTAGTGTTCGACAGAGAGCGGCAGATCTGCTGTATGCCATGTGTGATCGCAGCAATGCCAAGCAGATCGTAGCTGAGATGCTCAGTTACCTTGAGACAGCAGACTACTCCATCAGAGAGGAGATGGTGTGTAAAACCGCTCAAATAAGAATGGGCTATTATCTTCGTAGTTACTGTACACTCAAGTGATTAAACTAAATTAGGTTAGAACTACTGGCACATGAGATTTCTAGATATTTTCTGTTCAGTGCCAAATACTTAAGGCAATTCAACCTGAACAATAGCAATTGAATAGATTGATTTACAAAAAACTAATCTGATTTTATTCAAGAATTATGTCAACACAATCTAATGACTGAGCTTTTTGTTGTCATCCAGGTCCTCAAAGTAGCCATACTGGCTGAGAAGTACGCTGTCGATTACTCGTGGTACGTTGACACCATTCTCAACCTCATCCGTATTGCTGGCGACTATGTCAGCGAAGAGGTCTGGTACCGTGTCATCCAGATTGTCATTAACCGCGATGATGTCCAAGGCTATGCTGCTAAGACGGTCTTTGAGGTATGTTACATTGATTGCAACTTCACACAATACAGGTGGTCCTTTATCACTGTGACTGACTGTAGCGACCTGGCAGTTGTGTAGCATTAAGAGTTTTGTTATTTCTGACTGCCGTAAACATAACATAACATGTCCTGCCTTTGTGTGCTTGGGTGCGTAACGAGGAGGACAGTTGAGTTTGCTGATGTTGTTTTGGTGTGGTTGCAGCCGACAGTAGCCTGTTTTTGAGTATGTTGACATGTTCTGTTGTATTTTTAAATTCATCATTGACACTTATCACAAAGTTATGTAAAAAATAGGGTTGTCAAAGTTAACGCAATAATTACGAGTAAATGCTAATTTCCTCTTAACTCAACAAATTTTAGCTCAGGAGCTGCATGGAGGAAAATCTATTTCCACGTGAGCCGGACCGGTAAAATCTTGGCATATTAACTTAAAAATTAAGACAACTTCAGATTGTTTTCTTTGTTTTACTTTGGCCAAAGATAGAACAAATATATTGTCTTAGTATATTTACAAAGCCATTAAACTTTAAGCACTTCCGGTTTAGCATTTTCATGTTAGTAGTTCACCATCAAAGATGTGTTTGGAAAAGCAACTAAGTGTTTCCTCAAACTGTCGCATTGGTGACATCCACAACTCCCACAGCACATTAATTTATCATCATTCAAATATTACACATATAATATATAAACAAAACCAAAATCAAGGTAACATAACTACAAACTTAACCAATGTGAACATGGTAGACTTTAGCATAAAAGAAAATGGAACAAACAACCAATGTAGAAACCATCTTTACAATGGAGTTCAGGGTGTGCATCGTGCTGTCAACCAATTGCAAAAACTGCACGAAACGCTAACTACAAAGATGATGGTCAAGTTGAATTAGGTCTTTGCATCTTACTGTTTTATTTTTTCTGTTGAGTGGATCATTTACAAGAAGGTCTTGCGCGTTGCTACTGCATCAGTCTGCTGCCAGATGCAACAGGAGCAGGTGATTGCTTGCACCTGCGCTGATTGGAGTAGCGGCAGCCAGGGCACTTAAAGGGGAACATTATCACCAGACCTATGTAAGCGTCAATATATACCTTGATGTTGCAGAAAAAAGACCATATATTTTTTTAACCGATTTCCGAACTCTAAATGGGTGAATTTTGGCGAATTAAACGCCTTTCTATTATTCGCTCTCGGAACAAGAACATGGACTGTAAAAAGAGCAAGGATGGCACTGAAATGGCGAGAGTTTTTAAAAAGTAAAGCGTGGCTGTTTGACGTAGCAACTATGTGCCAACTTTAACAACTTTCTCATCAAAACGAGCTTATTGGATGAAAAGGAAACTCCAGATGTTCGGCAATGAGCCGAGAACTTCTGAGTGAGCTGAGCGGTAGGGTTGTTCATTGAGTTAACATTATTAGGGTTACTGTCATGAAAAATATGTGTAGACCTGCTCTATGTGAGATATCCTGAGATAAACAATTATGTTAGATGATTCAGCTCTACATTCTTGAAACTGACTTGAATAGAAGCTTTGTAAAAAGGACGTGTGCTTAAAAGGGGACCTGAATTTTTTATTTTTATTTTGCTCATCATTCACAATACCTATGTAAGACAAGCGCACACATGTTTTTTTCTTTTTATAGACTCTAACTTGTTTGCAAAAGTCAGCCAACAATGGATCCAATAGAAGTCACTCTATTCAGCTTATAAAGCGCTCTAAAAAGTTGACAAAATCACTAAAAAGATCACTAAATGTAAATGGGGTATTGTTGACGCTTTTTGATGTTTGTTTTTTTGTGGGTTTTATGGGCGCAATAGACACAATGACGTCATGACTCCCCCTATATAGATGGATAGATGGATACTAATTGATCCCTAGGGAAATTCAAGACATCCAGTAGCAGTATGCAAGACATTAGTTACAATAAACAGTAAACAAACAACCGCTGGCCCCTCCCCCTCTTTTGTATATAATAAACCCAAAACCAGATTTAAAAGGTCTCCTATATGATTCAGAGTAAACAAATTACAAACTTTAATGTGTGCAATTGAACATAAAATAGAGTCACACTTCTATAAAGAAATGTACATAACCTGTGCAGGAAAGTAAATATATGTGCGATTTAAAAGAGACCTCTAAACAGTTAAGGAACCTCAGAACTGGTGTTGTAACGATGCCAATATTTTGATTTCGGTACCGGTTATAAACATTTTTCGATACTTTTCTGTACTTTTCTGTACTTTTCGAAATAAAGGGTACCGCAAAAAAATTGCATTATTGGCTGTATTTTAACAAAAAATCTTAGGGTACATTAAACATATGTTTCTCATTGCAATTAAGTCCTTAAATAAAATAGTGAACATACTAGACAACTTGTCTTTTAGTAGTAAGTAAGCAAACAAAGGCTCCTAATTAGTCTGCTGACATATGCAGTAACATATTGTGTCATTTATCTACCTATTATTTTGTCAACATTATTAAGGACAAGTGGTAGAAAATGTATTATTAATCTACTTGTTCATTTACTGTTAATATCTGCTTACTTTCTCTTTTAACATGTTCTATCTACACTTCTGTTAAAATGTAATAATCACTTATTCTTCTGTAGTTTGATACTTTACATTAGTTTTGGATGATACCAAAAATGTGGGTATCAATCCGATACCAAGTAGTTACAGGATCATACATACAGTAGGTCATATTCAAAGTCCACATGTGTCCAGGGACATATTTCCTGAGTTTATAAACATAATATACATTTTACGAAAGAAGAAGTTGTGATGCCAAAAAATCTCAATCATAGTAGTATCGACTAGATACGTGCCTGTACTTGTTGATATCATTACAGTGGATGTTAGGTAGAGATCCACCAATGGCGTTTGTTTTTACATTTTGACGCTGGTGAGCTACGGTGTGTAGTGAAGCATGTTTAGCTATTCCTCGTCCTGCAGGGATGATACTTGTAAGAAACTCACTTTATTTGTCGCCATGGCGGATGGATGTTAGCCGCTAGCTAGCAAGCCATGTCTTAAAGCACCTTTTCCTGAGGGCGTTTTAGTGTTATAACTTCACCTAAATCGTTAGTTTTTAAGCCAAAATGCATCTGTTCTCCCTTTTCTGTCTACACACTGTGTCTGCTTGTAAGTACCGTATTTTTCGGAGTATAAGTCGCACCAGAGTATAAGTCGCACCTGCCGAAAATGCATAATAAAGAATGAAAAAAACATATATAAATCGCACTGGAGCCCGGCCAAACTATGAAAAAAAACTGCGACTTATAGTCCGAAAAATACGGTACTCTGTGATTGTGTGCCGCCGAACATGCTCCTCTGCTCGTAAACCAGCAATGTCACGACGTAACTTCGATGCGGGCGCAGGGGCGGGCAGGACCGGTACGTTTCAGGGACGGCATAATACCGAAAATAATTTATTAGTATCGCGGTACTATACTAATACCGGTATACCATACAACCCTACTCAGAACAGTTGTAAATAGGCCTGTGCATAGCAATTGAAGAGTGTTGACCTTCTGAAAGTGTGTTGTTAATGCACGTACACTGGTGTTTGAGGTTCAAAAATATTTTCAAAATTGTCCTTGTCACTGATTTAAGTGATAAATGTGCATACAATATTTTTTTTGGTTGTGTTGACAACTGCTAATGTCGACGTAAGTTGGCTAATTCAAGAGATGTCACTTTAAGAGGTTTTACAGCACAAGGATGTTCCTGCTGCTTATCAATCAATGTTTATTTGTATAGCCCTTAATCATGTTATCATGGCATGTATAATAAGTGGTTCTTTCTTTCAGGCCCTGCAGGCACCTGCCTGTCATGAAAACATGGTGAAGGTTGGAGGATACATTCTTGGAGAATTTGGTAATCTCATTGCTGGTGACCCCCGTTCCAGGTGTTTTTTTTTTTTTTTTAAACCTCAATAGCAGCATAATATTTCGTTAGCAGCACTCAGAGTAACTTGATGTGTTTTCTAGTCCCTTGGTCCAGTTCAACCTCCTTCACTCCAAGTTCCATTTGTGCTCCGTCCCGACTCGTGCCCTGCTGCTGTCGGCCTACATCAAATTCATCAACTTGTTCCCAGAGACCAAGACTACAATCCAGGAGGTTCTGCGCTGCGACAGCCAGATTCGTAACTCTGATGTAGAACTGCAGCAGCGTGCTGTGGAGTATTTGAAGCTCTCTTCTATTGCCAGCACCGATGTCTTGGTTAGTTCTTGTTGGATGGAATTTTGTTTAATATTGAAAATGGGGAGAGAAAAAAAACAACCCACCCGTAAAGTTGCAATGAGCATTATCAATCAATCAATCAATGTTTATTTATATAGCCCTAAATCACAAGTGTCTCAAAGGGCTGCACAAGCCACAACGACATCCTCGGTACAGAGCCCACATAAGGGCAAGGAAAAACTCACCCCAGTGGGACGTCGATGTGAATGACTATGAGAAACCTTGGAGAGGACCGCATATGTGGGTAACCCCCCTCTAGGGGAGACCGAATGCAATAGATGTCGAGTGGGTCAGACATAATATTGTGAGAGTACAGTCCATAGTGGATCCAACATAATAGTAAGAGTCCAGTCCATAGTGGGGTCAGCAGGAAACCATCCCGAGCGGAGACGGGTCAGCAGCGCAGAGATGTTCCCAACCGATACACAGGCGAGCGGTCCACCCGGGGTCCCGACTCTGGACAGCCAGCACTACATCCATGGCCACGGACCTGTGTGTCTCCCCCTCCACAAGGGATAAGGGGGAGCAGAGGAGAAAGGAAAAGAAACGGCAGATCAACTGGTCGAAAAAGGGGGTCTATTTAAAGGCTAGAGTATACAAATGAGTTTTAAGATGGGACTTAAATGCTTCTACTGAGGTAGCATCTCTAACTGTTACCGGGAGGGCATTCCATAGTACTGGAGCCCGAATAGAAAACGCTCTATAGCCCGCAGACTTTTTTTGGGCTCTGGGAATCACTAATAAGCCAGAGTTCTTTGAACGCAGTTTTCTTGCCGGGACATATGGTACAATACAATCAGCAAGATAGGATGGAGCTAGGCCGTGTAGTATTTTATACGTAAGTAGTAAAACCTTAAAGTCGCATCTTAAGTGCACAGGAAGCCAGTGCAGGTGAGCCAGTATAGGCCTAATATGATCAAACTTTCTTCTTCTTGTCAAAAGTCTAGCAGCCGCATTTTGTACCAACTGTAATCTTTTAATGCTAGACATAGGGAGACCCGAAAATAATACGTTACAGTAATCGAGACGAGACGTAACGAACGCATGAATAATGATCTCAGCGTCGCTAGTGGACAAAATGGAACGAATTTTAGCGATATTACGGAGATGAAAGAAGGCTGTTTTAGTAACACTCTTAATGTGTGACTCAAAGGAGAGAGTTGGGTCGAAGATAATACCCAGATTCTTTACTGAGTCGCCTTGTGTAATTGTTTGGTTGTCAAATGTTAAGGTGGTATTATTAAATAAATGTCGGTGTTTAGCAGGACCGATAATCAACATTTCTGTTTTCTTGGCGTTGAGTTGCAAGAAGTTAGCGGACATTCATTGTTTAATTTCATTAAGACACGCCTCCTGCTGACTACAATCCGGCGTGTTGGTCAGCTTTAGGGGCATGTAGAGTTTGGGTGTCATCAGCATAACAGTGAAAGCTAACACCGTATTTGCGTATGATGTCGCCTAGCGGCAGCATGTAAATACTAAAGAATGCAGGGCCAAGAACCGAACCCTGAGGAACTCCGCACGTTACCTTAACATAATCATTATAAAAGCTACTGGGTAACTATTCAACTAAAAGTTTCAGTTTGATCTAAAGACTAAGGGTGTCAAAAGCGGTCGAATACATAGCAATTGAAGATTGCGAGGCCAGATTGATCCATTTTCTGCTTTAAAGATGCTAAAACCAATCCTATGGATCAATACATGCTAATATATCTGAACAGAACATCAAAATCTGCGCTTTGTGTTTTTGGAGACAAAGCAAATTTGTGTAATATTTATTTTTAATTAAGTTAATTTTCTTTTAACAATATGGAAGGGGACAATTAAAAGAGTGGAGGGGTCGAAACATCCCTACACATAAATATTTACTTCAAGTCCGGTGTAGAAATGATACCAGACCGGCACCTGAGTTCAGTTCAAAACTTGGAAGGGACTTACGTTTTTGCAGAACATTTCTAAAAACATTTTAGCGCTGTCATATCTTTGAATAGCTCTTTTGCAGTAAGCAAGCTTTTAAAAACAGCAAAGCGCCCTTGTTGTATAGAGCAGGGGTCGGCAACCCGCGGCTCCGGAGCCGCATGCGGCTCTTTGATCACTCTGATGCGGCTCAGCAGCTCACTTGCTGAACCCCCCAATTTTCCCGTGAGACTTCCGGATATTAGTACCTCTCGCAGAAAACTCCCGGGATTAATATTCACCGATTTTCACCCTTACGGCTATAATAAGGGCTATAATAAGGGCGTGCCATGATGGTACAACATTTGACGCCCTCTACAATCTGTATTAACAGCGTGCCAGCCCAACACTTGTTATACAATACACATCTTCTGCTTGCACACGTACGTGACAGCAAGGCATACTTGGTCAACAGCCACACAGGTTACACTGACGGTGGTCATATAAAACAACTTTAACACTCTTACTAATAATGTGCCACACTTTGAACCAAAACCAAACAAGAATGACAAACACATTTCGGGAGAACATCTGCACCTTAACACAACATAAACACAACAGGACAAACACCCAGAATCCCATGCAGCCCTGACTCTTCCGGGCTACATTATACACCCCTGCTACCACCAAACCCCGCCCCCACCCCAACCCTGCTCCCTCACACATCAACACCCCCCCCACGTCGGTTGAGGTGGGCGGGGGTTTGGTAGCGGGGGTGGGGTGTATAATGTATCCCGGAAGAGTTAGGGCTGCATGGGATTCTGGGTATTTGTCCTGTTGTGTTTATGTTCTGTTACGGTGCAGATGTTCTCCCGAAATTTGTTTGTCATTCTTGTTTGGTGTGGGTTCACAGTGTGGCGCATTATTAGTAAGAGTGTTAAAGTTGTTTTTTTTTATACCGCCACCGTCAGTGTGACCTGTGTGGTTGTTGACCAAGTATGCCTTGCTGTCACCTACGTGAGCTAGCGGAAGCCCCATATAAAGGGTGGTTGATCAGGCTCGCTGGCTATAGTGGGTGCTATATGCCATTCATTTAAAACCCGCGTGCCGCACCAGCTTTCAAATTCCACATAAAGGTGTGGGCAGCGAGACCCCTGGTTTATACAAAGCAAATAAAAAACTTTGTATACAGTGTTATTTAATTTAAAATTTCAAAAAAATTTGCGGCTCCCGTTGTTTTCTATAATTTGTGAAACTGGTCAAAATGGCTCTTTGACTGGTAAAGGTTGCCGACCCCTGGTATAGAGGAACTTGGACCAGTGTAGACACATTGCTTGTGTTTGAATTGAGGAAGAGCCATTTGGGGAAGTAAGACTTATAAGGTGTTGTTAACCTCTTAAAAGCCAGTATCCATTGCAGGACATTTGTATTTTAGACAACAGGGCCTTTTTATTTCAGAAACTTGTAACTGACATGTAATAGACAAGGAAATAACACTTGTTCTCAAAATAAGAATATTAGTCCAGCACCTTGATCCTCAGATTTTTGACAGATATGACCTCTAGAGCCTCTAGTTGAATAGCCCTACCATTATATTTACTTACTGTTTTCTGGTTCACTTTCGTGCATTTGTCTATCTATAGTGACCTTTTTCAAGTCAACATTCCATTCATTTTCCTGTTCTTTTAGGCCACCGTTTTGGAGGAAATGCCTCCTTTCCCCGAGAGAGAATCTTCAATCTTGGCTAAGCTGAAGAAGAAGAAGGGTCCTGGTGCAGTGTCCGTGACAGACCTTGAAGACAACAAACGGGAAGGAGGGGAGCTGAATGGTGGCGGTGAACGAGGCCCCGACATAACAGCAATGGCTTCCTCCAATGCTGTAAGCAGACTTTTTGCGGCCTACTTTGAGTTGCACTCACACACGCAGACCAGTACACACAATCCGGCATTCGTTCCTCCAATTGTCAGATTTCTTTTGTCTGCTTTACATTGTAAATCATTTGTTGAAGTTGTTTGATGGTGAACATCTGCGGGGGAAAAATAGTGCTGCCGCTATGAATCCAGCAGCTGTCATAGTCTCACAAGTCAATCAAATCAATCAAATATTAATATCAGTTGACTGTGAGGTTGATAGTCCTATCAGATTCATCTCTGACTATTTTAAGACAGCCCTAATTCACTTCATGTTTAAGTACAATCTAAAACATTCTTTTACTTGTGGCGGCACGTCACAAATATATATTGACCGTCACAATTAGAGTCAGCGCTACCTGTTACCCTCATAAACATATTGTATATATTATCCCACTATATTGTAGCGGGACTGTGTGAATGTAGGATGTCGATGTTGGATGCAGGACGGTACCTCTGCTTCAACACTCCTCATAGGCACCCGATCCGTCAAAACGAGTACAAGGGATCAGTGTTGCAAACTTAGCGGCTTTATTTAGTCATTAGTGAGTGTTCAGACCCTCTAGATCATGGGTGTCAAACTCAAATTTGGCCCTTGAAGCAATATCAAATTAACCCTAGAGCTGGCCCGCCGCAGTAATCAGCGGTGCCGCGGTCACACCGCATTCACCGCTAATTCTCATTATTGACAACTCTCATACCTGACAACTCTTCCAGGACACTCAAAATTTACAGCGCCCCTCCCGAAAATCTTCATCCAATCCAACGAGTGCTGGCCCAGTCACATGATAAGTGCGGCTTCTGCATGCACACTCAAGTGAATGCACTGAGGGTGGCGATATAAACAACTTTAACACTGTTAGAAATATACGCCACACTGTGAACCCACACCAACAAGAATGACAAACACATTTCGGGAGAACATCCGCACCGTAACACAACATAAACACAACAGAACAAATACCCAGAACCCTTTGCAGCACTAAGTCTTCCGGGACGCTACAAGGAATGTGTGTGTGTGTGTGTCCCGGAAGAGTTAGTGCTGCAAAGGGTTCTGGGTATTTGTTCTGTTGTGTTTATGTTGTGTTACGGTGCGGATGTTCTCCAGCAATGTGTTTGTCATTCTTGTTTGGTGTGGGTTCACATTGTGCCATATATTTCTAACAATGTTAAAGTTGTTTATTCGGGCACCCTCAGTGTAACCTGTATCGCTGTTGATCCAGTATGCGTTGCATTAACTTGTGTGTGCGGGCAGAAGCCGCACATATACCTGTGACTGGACCGGCACGTTGTTAGAATGGATGAAAAGCGGACGTTAATAGCAGTGCCTTTAAGGCACGCCCCCAAGACTGTGGTCCGGGTGGACTACGGGATATAATGACTGATGAACACCTTTGTTCGATAATGAAGGTTGCCTCAGCTCAAAGCCTGAGCCCCGACATTAATGAACTAGCTTCCAAGAAAAGATGGCAGGTATCTGCCTTGGGCACATCAGATTAGATCAGTGTGTTGCAAACTGAGCAGTTTAAAGTCCTGAATGGTTGGTTTATTCATTATTTTATTTTCAAATTTATTAGCCTGTGGAAAAAGTTAATGTTAATATTTACCTCAGAAGGCTGCAAATAGAAAAGAGGCATTACATTTTTATTTAAATTGTATTTGATATGCCATTGATATTTTTTTATTATTATTATTTGAAACTGGATTTTGCATGTCACTATAAAGTTATATAAGTCTTGCTTGTTCAATATTCAATGCAAAACTTTTTTGGGTCCCTATTAAAAGGTTAATTTGTTCAACCTTGGCCCGCGGCTTTGTTCAGTTTAAAATGTTGGCCCACTCTGTATTTGAGTTTGACACCCCTGCTCTAGATCATCTCTTTCAAAAAGCAAATAATGTCAAATCTAGTGACATTTTTAGGTCTTAAAGGATATCTATTATGCCAAACTAACAATTCTTCCCTATTGGTACCTGTTTTTGTGTATTTGGAATCTACATGAGTCCTGAACATTTGATATCAAAACCATGGTGGCATTGTGGAGATATTTTTAAAACAATCTTGCCTTCCTTCATACTTGCTCCAAACGAGCCGTTTAGAATCAGCCCCATTCGCGATGTTTCTCCAATGGGTGACGTCGGCGGATATCTCCATAGATAGTAGAGCTTTACGCGAGTCCGCCAGTTGTAGTCCAACTAGTTGTTTTTTCTCCTTTGAAGGGCCCTTGAAATGTAATCCATATATAGCAAATGTCTGTCTTTCTAACATCTTACTGGAATAAGTGGTTTAAGTGTACCTTTTCTTCCAGTCCACCCCATCACCATCAGCAGACCTCCTCGGCATTCGTTCTGGACCTCCTGTTGGCACGGCTCCAACCAGTGCCGGTAGCCTACTGGTGGATGTGTTCTCTGAAGCAGGGCCCACTGCACCTTCTGCTGCAGTGAATGACGATGGTTTCCTAAGGTAAAAAGTCAACCGAATGAACAAATGTAGACTCCATTGTGGCCTCTCAGACAAAGTCCACTATGAACAGCTGTAGAGCCTTTTGAATACTGTGTGGTTTCAAGCCTAATTGTGTTGTTGGTTAGCTAGTTAAGAAAAAGTTACATTACCTCCTCTGTGTATATTTTAAGTAACCCAATTCAGGGATCAGTGTTTATTAGCCATGTTTCAAGTTCCCTTCTGTGTAGACATCCTCAAATTTAAAATGAATGTAGAAAGTGGGAACTTAGTTGCTGAACATCTTTAAAGGTCATTTTAAACCGAGCCTCTCAAAAAGGGTTTTGGACCATAAGGGAGATCATAAATTCTGTCACATTGTTGTCCTCAAACTGTTTTTTGGTGTTATATGTTTGTCCAGTAAGACTGCTTTTTTAACTACTGTAATTGTGAATTATGTGTGATGGTTGACTTGACATGCTGTTCTTTGCTCTATCTTTGTCTAATATAGAGGGACCTGTCAACCTGGAGAAAAGTGCATTTAGATATTAGTCAGATTTAAAAAATATACGTATATATATATATATATATATATATATATATATATATATATATATATATATATATATATATATATATATGTATACCTCTCTCCCTCTCCCTTCCAATTCTTAAAAGTTATGTTCTACTTTATAGTGATGTCAATGAAAGCTTGTATGGATAGAAGGACATGTCAATCTTGCCAAAAGAAGATAATAGGAATAAGGGTGTTAAATGTTTTATTTATTTTTTAATTAAACGTAATTTTTATTAGGAACGATTCCTTATTGATTAAAAAAAAAAATTAAGAATCGTTTGAAAATGTTTTATTTTAATATTATTTAAATCTGTCCTGCCCATATCTGTTGTACATATTTACTTTAGAAGTGTTGGATACTTATCTTGCCTGATTTGTATTTGACTTTATAATTATTTTTTTTAAACAAAACCAGTTTTCTTTTAAGTAAAATAGAAATTGATTATAGCTGTTTGTCTATTTTATGGAGGAATTTAGCTATTTATAGAACAGGCACCCAATGTTATTAAAAAGTGTTGATTTTGAATCGAGGATAGTTTTGAATTGAGAATCGGTTCTGAATCGAATCAAACCGTGTGGTGCCCAAAGATTCACAGCCCTAATAGGAATCATGTCCTTGTTTCTGCAAACTAGCAAAGGATCATTTGAATGGCACAAGATCCTCAAAAGGTGTAAAGTTTTGCATCCATGTGAATCCAATGAAGATTTACATGTTTTGCCTTTTTATCTGATTTCTCTATGTCCACAAGAGTGCTCGTGAGGAACACTTTTTTTTTTAAATTTAGAGTTTGTGTGGTGGTCACATTTAAACAAACAGCGGATGGGAAAAAGTGGGTACACTTGTGTTAAAAATTAGACTATAGGTTAAAACTTATAGAATACATTTCGAAAGTTCAGGTGGTTGTCATTTTGAAATGTGACATTTCCCTCTCGCTTCACATTTCAAGAGGACATTTTTGATTTGAACGTTTTGGGGCAAAGCTTTTCATACTTTTGTGTAGGGGTTTTATGGTACGATTTAATCACAGTTTAGTATGTACCTCCATTTAAAGGTCATGATTTTGTTCATTTTTGGTCCAGTAAGATTGCAAAATGCTTAACTTAGTTGTTGTTTATGTTGTTGTTTGTATCAAACCCCGCTGCTGACCTTCTGCCGCTAAATCAAACTCAGTGGTGCAGATTCCGTCACTCGGAAGGGTATTGGGTGCCTCGAATGTGTGTGAACTAGTCCTTTGTGTCCTGTAATGTATATTATTTAACACACGCCAAACATTGTATCCAAAATGCCGTACTGAATGTTGTCAGCAGATTATTAAATTGTTTTTATAAGAGTCTTAGTGAGAGTTAGAGTGGACTACTCCTTGGTTGGCAGGTCTACTTTACTTGTCTGTTCATTTGAACTTACTGTGTATGTGACTCTTTGGTCTTTTTCTCTCCTTTCCTTCTCTCTATTTTCCTGCGTGCTTGTGTGTGTCTGTGTGCGCGTCTGTCCTCCGACCTATTCCATGATTGGACATTGACAGAGATCTGGAACAGCCCACCGAGACCTCTGACTCCCTATTGGTGGAGGGTTCTGGTGACTCGGAGTAAGGGCCTTGTAGTAAACTATAGACATTAGCTAGAAAAGCACTATTATGGCACCTTCAAACTGTCATAATGTCATTGATATCGTAGAATGTTGTTCATGTATGTTTCTGTTAATAGGTAGCTTGCTGACACAATCACTTTAGATTTGCATCAAAAATCCAGAATTTGTCAAGATTTAATTTAATCAATCAATCAAAGTTTATTTATATAGCCCTTAATCACAAGTGTCTCAAAGGGCTATTCACCGGGTACAGACATTTTATCAGTAAATACATATTAGTGCAATGTAACATAAATTATGTGGTTGCAGTGCAGATGTTTACATACAGTAGCAAAAGTAAGATGTAATTAAAAACTAAAAATGAGTGACAAATAATACAGATTGCAGATCTTAACACCCATGTTGCACACTGAGTGAAATGCCAACACAAAGCAGCACACTATAAATAGTAAAGGAAAATGATAACATGATTTTAACTTTTTTTTTTTTTTTTTTTACCAATAAAGAATTGAAAGGTGTGGTGTGCAAATGTATTCATCCCACTTTACTCCAAATGCCTTAAAGGTTGCCTAATAATTGTCAAATGTTGATGCAATGTAATAATTACTCTACAGTAATCTAATCATTTTAGTATAAATACCGCTGGTTTGATGGCCACAGAGGTTTGTTTGGATAATATCGGGGAGCAAACACAAGTACATGGAACACACCACCCAGGTCAGAGATAAAGTTGTGGAACATTTTAAAGCAGAGTTAGTAGCGGAGCACAAAAAAAATCGATTCACATCCGAATCGCGATTCCTATACACCCCAATTCTAAATCTATGAATCATTTTCAAAAATCAATTATAAGAATCCATTAAAAAAAATGTTTTTAGGCCATCTCCATGTGCAACCAGAATGAGCTTTTCTAACCTGTAACCTGTTTTGAAAAAGTACCATTATAATTATTATACCAAATAATATCTTGCGAGAATCTGTTTGAATCGAGAATTTTGAATTGAATAGTCACCCCAGGAATTGGAACCGGATCCAATTGTTAGGTGCCCAGAGATTCACACCCCAAAGGGTTAGGTTATTAAAAAGATTTGTCTTATCTTGACACGGTCGCCCACCACACACAGGCCGAACAAAGAGATCGAAGAGCAGAGATGCAACTAAAAGGCTACTCAGGGTTAAAAATGCAGAGACCCGCAGCCCAGGTGGAGGAAACTGCACTACACAAATCTTGCCTTGATGGAACAGTGGCAAGAGGAAACCTTATAGTTGAATGAAAACCAGAAACCAAGTTTTCTTGAGCAGGAAATATAGAAAGAGTTGATAAAAGATGACTGCAGCCAAATACAGTGCAATCTTGAAAGAACACTTTTTGGAGTCTGCAAAGGACTTGAGGCTGGGGCGGTGGTTTGCCTTCTAGCAGGATAATGACCTGCAATAGAATGGTTTAAAAGGAAACATATGCATGTGTTAGAATGGCCCAGTCAAAGTCCAGCCCTAAATCCAATAGAGACTATGTGGCAATGCCTGAAAAGTGCTGTTTGTTTTAAAAACACTAGCTGTTTTTCCACAAATGTCAGCCTCAATGTGCATAGCAGGTATATACTAACCCCAAAAGACTTGCAGCTGTAATTGCAGCAAAAGGCGATACCACAAATGATTGAATTATAGGGGCTAATTACTTTTGTATATCAGTTTTTTGTGTTTTTTTTTTGTAAAAAAAATAAATAAATTACAAAATCATATGTATCACTACTTACACTTCACAATTGTGTGCCACTTTGTATTGGTCTTTCACATAAAATCCCAATCAGATTTGTTTGTCGCATCGTGACACAAAATGTGGTAAAGTTCAAGGGCTATGGATATTTCTTAAGGCCTCTAAATGCACAACATGGACAATAGGACAAAAGACATTTCTGAGCACATGCACTGCAACTCGACGTCTATACAATAACATTCCACAACAGGAGGACAAAAACAAATACAAACGTATTTTGCACACCAAACCAGTAATTGGCATCAAGCTACTACAAATGTGTGTACTGTACTGCTTTAATTATGTGAACTGTGCCTGTGGTAGAGTGCAGTCTGAATGTATTTGGAAAGTTACCCATTTTCTATTCTATTGGTTCCAGATGAATTTAATATGCAAATGCAAACATTTTAAGTCCTGATTTTACATAATTTTATATATTTGTCTTTGCAGGTTGTCGTCTGTGTTGCATGTAAAATGATGACCTTGTCAAAGCCGAATATTAGCATCTTTTTTAGCTCATTTCAATTTGTATCAGAAAATGTCCAAATACATACTGCTGGTATTTGTAATGAATATTTTTGTATGCTGTTACTAACCGTTTCTGCATTTTATCCCTTTTCCTCTTCTCTTCTATTCTTCTTAACAAATCTGCATCGCATTGCCTGTGTGCATGTGTTGTGTGGATGTCTTCTTTTCTTCACACACATCTGTGACTCTCCTTTTTCTGTGGTCTGTCTCTCCGTCCTTGCGTCTTGTGGTCTTTCAGCTCTGCTCCTCCCTCTGAGGATCCTGCTCCCCCTATGTCTGAGGCTGATGAACTTCTTAACAAGTAAGCTTTTTCTCTACGTGCATGCACTCTGTCTTGTCAGAGAAGATATAGATTTTTTCCCTGGATTATTTCATTTTTTATTATTTTATTTTTATTGAATTGGAATAGTCTAGAAATAAAATAGAAATAGAATAGAATAGAAAGTACTTTATTGATCCCTGGGGGAATAAAGTAATAAATAACATGTTATTAAATATTACATTATTGTGCGTTGGAAGATGTTGATGTTTGCGTATATTGATCTATATTGGGTTGGTTTGAGTATTTTTAACATACAAAATGTATAAAAGTAATCCACACACATCCTCAAGGATCCATAGTGTCCAGATGGCCAACATTTTACTAACAAGCTCTCTTAATGTATTGTTTGCTTCTGGAAATTAATCTGCCAGTCATTTCCCGTAATATCAATTAGTTAGATAACTACCGGTAACTACTTTGAACGCCCCCTTTCCATCACCAGACTTGACATGCCGCCCCCTCTTGGTGGGACATCATCCGCAGAACTAAAGCCCATTTCCCCGCATAGACAGTGTGCAGAAAGGCATATTAAATTATAATTTTAATCACGTATTTTGCTTGTTTTTGTCACCTGGGTCCATGATTACTTCAAAACTGATGTAGTTAACGTTGTGAGCAAATAAGAAGTAATAATAATTATTATAATAGATTTTATTTGTATTCGCCTAACATTTGTATAAACGAATCGCCATTTCCAGACTTCCCTTCTCTAACATCTTCTCTTCACTAGACACCAGAGCAGGGGTGCTCACACTTTTTCTGCAGGCGAGCTACTTTTCAATTGATCAAGTCGTGGGGATCTACCTCATTCATATATATAATTTATATTTACTTATTTATGAAATATATGTTTTTGTTAACAAGTTAAAGGTGTTTAATGATAATGCAAGCATGTTTAACACATAGTTAATATTGTTAAAAAATTAAAGGTGTTTAATGATAATAGAAGTATGTTTAATACATATAGTTAATATTGTTAACAAGTTAAAGGTGTTTAAAGATAATGCAAGCATGTTTAACACATATAGTTAATAGTGTTAACAAGTTAAAGGTGTTTAATGATAATACAAGCATGTTTAACACATAGTTAATATTGTTAATAAATTAAAGGTGTTTAATGACAATACAAGAATGTTTAATACGTATACCGGTAGTTAATATTGTTAACAACTTAAAGGTGTTTAAAGATAATACAAGCATGTTTAACACATAGTTAATATTGTTAACAAGTTAAAGGTGTTTAAAGATAATACAAGCATGTTTAACACATATAGTTAATATTGTTAATAATTTAAAGGTGTTTAAAGATAATACAAGCATGTTTAACACATATAGATTCCTTTCTTTCATGAAGACAAGAATATAAATTGGTGTATTACCTGATTCTGATGACTTGCATTGATTGGAATCAGACAGTGGTGCTGATAATGTCCGCATTTTCGAATGGAGGAGAAAAAAAAGTCCTCCTTTCTGTCCAATACCACATGAAAGTGGTTGGTTTTTGGCATCTTATTTGTCCAGCTTCCGTACTCCTTTGTATACACTTTACAAGAAATACATTGTCGGCAAACTTCGTAGTTTGCTAGCTTGTGCACGCCAGCTTTCTGAGACTTTTATTTTGTTAGCGCAACTGTGCAGTCGGTTTTTGGAGTTTTGACGACAGGTACGGCGCCAGAGTCTGTTGAAATAAAGTGTTTCTCGCCTTCCTGTCGGTAATTTTAATGAGCTGGCAGCAGCCAGCGTCATCTCAGAAGACCCTCGGGTGCCGTGAATGTCAATCAAGTGACGAAAGTGACGTCATAGTGAAGATTTATGATCGCTCATTTTTAGGACTATTTTTTTAATGCCTGGCTGGTGATCGACTGACACACCCTCCGAGCTCGCGATCGACGTAATGAGCACCCCTGCACCAGAGCCTTTGTTTTATGCTCTTTTCAGCATTTCCCCAAGTATCTTGAGGAAAATATCAGTAGAAGATGAGAAAATAAGAATACTAGCAGCTCACCTAACCTGCTCAGTGGCCTTGTGGTTAGAGTGTCCGCCCTGAGATCGGTAGGTCGGGAGTTCAAACCCCGGCCGAGTCATACCAAAGACTATAAAAATGGGACCCATTACCTCCCTGCTTGGCACTCAGCATCAAGGGTTGGGGGTTAAATCAGCCACCGCTGCTGCTCACTGCTCCCCTCACTTCCCAGGGGGTGAACAAGGGGATGGGTCAAATGCAGAGGACAAATTTCACCACACCTAGTGTGTGTGTGACAATCATTGGTTCTTTAACTTTACCTTATCTCATTTTTTAAGCGCCAAGTCTTCACTTCTTTCTCCGTTTTTCCGGATTTCCTGACTCAGTCTTTCTGTCCTTGAGGGTGTTCCTGATTTTCAGTATTGCATTTGGTCTGAGTCTTTCAATTTTTTTCGATCCAGACTTTGACCAAAACCCTTCTTATTCAAAGTCCGAATCATTAAAGTGATCACCGCAAATTACAGTCCTCTCTCGTGGTCCGTACAATTTGTGTGAGTCAATTTCACTGGGGAGGTTTATAATGTCCTCATATTCCCATCATTTGGAAATGTATGCAAGCTGACCCCTTCTTTAGTTGTATTGCTAAAACCTGCAACAATGCATCTAGCAGCCCATCCATCCATCCATCTTCTTCCGCTTATCCGAGGTCGGGTCGCAGGGGCAGCAGCCTAAGCAGGGAAGCCCAGACTTCCCTCTCCCCAGCCACTTTGTCCAGCTCTTCCTGTGGGACCCCGAGGTGTTCCCAGGCCAGCCGGGAGACATAGTCTTCCCAACGTGTCCAGGGTCTTCCCCGCGGCCTCCTACCGATCGGACGTGCCCTAAACACCTCCCTAAGGAGGCGTTCGGGTGGCATCCTAACCAGATGCCCGAACCACCTCATCTGGCTCCTCTCGATGTGGAGGAGCAGCGGCTTTACTTTGAGCTCCCCCCGGATGGCAGAGCTTCTCACCCTATCTCTAAGGGAGAGCCCCGCCACCCGGCGGAGGAAACTCATTTCGGCCGCTTGTACCCGTGATCTTGTCCTTTCGGTCATAACCCAAAGCTCATGACCATAGGTGAGGATGGGAACGTAGATCGACCGGTAAATTGAGAGCTTTGCCTTCCGGCTCAGCTCCTTCTTCACCACAACGGATCGATACAGCGTCCGCATTACTGAAGACGCCGCACCGATCCGCCTGTCGATCTCACGATCCACTCTTCCCTCATTCGTGAACAAGACTCCGAGGTACTTGAACTCCTCCACTTGGGGCAAGATCTCCTCCCCAACCCGGAGATGGCACTCCACCCTTTTCCGGGCGAGAACCATGGACTCGGACTTGGAGGTGCTGATTCTCATCCCAGTCGCTTCACACTCGGCTGCGAACCGATGCAGTGAGAGCTGAAGATCCTGGCCAGATGAAGCCATCAGGACCACATCATCTGCAAAAAGCAGAGACCTAATCCTGCAGCCACCAAACCAGATCCCCTCAACGCCATGACTGCGCCTAGAAATTCTGTCCATAAAAGTTATGAACAGAATCGGTGACAAAGGGCAGCCTTGGCGGAGTCCAACCCTCACTGGAAACGTGTCCGACTTACTACCGGCAATGCGGACCAAGCTCTGGCACTGATCATACAGGGAGCGGACTGCCACAATCAGACAGTCCGATACCCCATACTCTCTGAGCACTCCCCACAGGACTTCCCGAGGGACACGGTCGAATGCCTTCTCCAAGTCCACAAAACACATGTAGACTGGTTGGGCAAACTCCCATGCACCCTCAAAGACCCTGCCGAGAGTAAAAAGCTGGTCCACAGTTCCACGACAAGGACGAAAACCACACTAGCAGCCATATTTGCTAATTCCTTTAAAATATGCGCGAAAACGACGTGATTCGGGATGAAGATGCTACCAAAACACTACGCAATTGCCTCTAGTCTTCTGTGGGTGACTTCAGCAGGCTGATGCAGTAACCAGCTACATTTTGGATCTTAAAATGGCCGTTTCAAAATGTGCTGAAATTTGTTAAAAACACGCCTAAAATGAATACTGTCTATTTTTGGGAGGAATTTTACCTATAGACAACATTTTTAGGTCCAAAACTATAAAATAAGTGCCAATGTTGTCAGCATTAGAGGGGCCCTTTAGGGGTTTTTTTATGACTCGCTGAAAATGTTTAGACTTCCCCCATCCAACAGATGGTCTTTTCAAGTGTGTCTTGCTTCTTTTGAATCAGAATCAACTTTATTGGCCAAGTATGTTTAACACACAAGGAATTTGACTTGGTAGACTGTGCTCCTTGTTCAATGCAAGAAACAAAGAAAAACGAAACGACTACGAGAGAGCACAATACTGTGGTGGCCAGCCGCAGCGCCATCTTGGTATGAAAAACAAGAGGGTACAGCTATAAAAGTAAAACACAACAAAAAACAAAACAAATTAGCAGTAACTAATAAATGTTGCGCAGATGCTATCGCGACATACGTAGACAAAAAATGATGGCGCCACATGAAAGTACGAGTCATAGCTACTAAGAAACGTGTGATGATAATCATGGACCCAGATATTGATATTATTTTATTGTTGCGGTATTATCGGAATAAAAGTACCTTCGTTTCTGTTCCCACTGCATAGTACAATATGGCTACTGTTGACTTCAATAAGAAAATTGGTCGGATGTCTTAATGTGTAAGGATGTAACTTGATTTTACGGTGGATAACTTCTTTTTACACGTCCATGATCATTTCAAATGTTTAGTTTTTTGTTTTTTTTGTCTCATCTTAAATAGTGGTAATAGTTTGTTCTCCTGCCTTCATCTCACCCTGAAAAATAGAATTGAAAACTATAAATATCACTTCAGGCTTTGGCAACCCGGATGCTAACCATTGTTAGCCCTCATCAGACTAGATGGGCCTCTGGTGCTATAAGGTTAGGAACAAAGTAACCCACTAATCCATATAGCGTGATCATTTTAACCAGCTGCTCCCAGGGGAAGAAGTTGCCCTGTGGATCATGTTTTACCCTTATACTGAACCCACCCTGGCATCATTCACTGTGTCATTGTTGTGGTGTTTGCTTGCTTTTCTGTGAGTTATAATTTGAATTAAGATTCTTATCATCTAACAGGTTTGTGTGCAAGAACAATGGAGTTCTGTTTGAAAATCAGCTTCTACAGATTGGCATCAAGTCCGAATATCGTCAAAATCTCGGTGAGTAACTATACTGCTTTAGTAGATAAATAAACGTTTGGTCATTGCCAATGCACCATCTGGGTCTATTTAGTGTGTAACACTTCTCTGTTTAATATACAGTCCCTAAAGTATGGACATATGTTGCACATAATTATACAAAAAAGATTATATAATTAATAAATACATACAAAATAAATTCTCTAAATATTTTTTTAATTAATTATACATTTTTTAAATATACAGGTGCATCTCAATGACTTTTTCAATTAAAGAAGTGTAACACTTTTTACTCTATAGATTTACTACACAGTACGCATATGCTGAAATACTGTATGTGTTGATTTCTTAATCTTTTTTTAGAGCTAATCAAAACTCCCAATTAAGTATATCATAAAATGTGAAAAACATATCAAAGTTCAAAATTGTAAACTATTGTTTTTTATTTATTGATCATGCTCTAAACCCGGGGGTGTCAAACTAATTTTCATCGTGGGCCACATCACAGTTATGGCTGCCTTGAATATATATCCATCCATCCATTTTCTACCGCTTGTCCCTTTTGGGGTCGCGGGGGGTCGCTGGAGCCTATCTCAGCTGCATTCGGGCGGAAGGCGGCGTACACCCTGGACAAGTCGCCACCTCATCGCAGGGCCAACACAGATAGACAGACAACATTCACACTCACATTCACACACTAGGGCCAATTTAGTGTTGCCAATCAACCTATCCCCAGGTGCATGTCTTTGGAGGTGGGAGGAAGCCGGAGTACCCAGAGGGAACCCACACAGTCACGGGGAGAACATGCAAACTCCACACAGAAAGATCCCGAGCCTGGGATTGAACCCAGGACTGCTCTGGACCTTCGTATTGTGAGGCAGATGCACTAACCCCTATCCCACCGTGCTGCCTTGAATATATATATATATAATAAATATATTTAAAAAAAAAACTATATATATATATATATATATATATATATATATTCCCCCCCCCGCCCTCCCAGCGTTTACCTGTTTCTCACCTTTTTTGTAAGGGGCGCCGGAAATTGGCAGACCCATCATGTGTCTCCCTGTAATGTTTGTCTGCTCTTGAATGGGATTGTGCTGAAAATCTTAATTTCCCCTCGGGGATTAATAAAGTATTTCTAATTCTAATTCTAATTTCACTATGTAAAGCGCTTTGAGTCACTAGAGAAAAGCGCTATATAAATATAATTCACTTCACTTCACTAATTCTTCAAAGGGCCGCTTGTAACTTGTAACATGTATGATACGACCATGCAAATGTAGAGTATAATCGCCTCATGATATTAAACAATTGCCTATTGTTTTGACTACCCGTATTATCGTTGTTTACAAACAAAGTCCTAATTATAAATAAAGCTCCTTAAATCGTTTCCAAAGACATGCACCTGGGGATAGGTTGATTGGCAAGACTAAAATTGGCCCTAGTGTGTGAATGTGAGTGTGAATGTTGTCTTGTCTATCTGTGTTGGCCCTGCGATAAGGTTGCGACTTGTCCAGGGTGTACCCCGCCTTCCGCCCGAATGAAGCTGAGATAGGCTCCAGCAACCCCCGGTAGAAAATGGATGGATGGAAATCGAAACTGCTTTGACATCAAAAGTCAAAGTGACAAGCAAATATTACATTTTAGGTATTGGAGAATTGGTTTCAGAAAGGGTTAAAATGACCAAAATAATTGAATAGTTTGCTGCATCAAATATTCAATTAATATTCAGGGTAACAGCACTTTTTTGGAATTTTGCTTATCGTTCACAATCATTATGAGAGACAGGAGCATACATATCTTCTTTTTTCTTTTTTTTCCTTTTTTATAGAATTCTAAAGATGATAAAAAAATGCCTGGAAGATGCGGTTAATGGGAGTTACCATAGTAGCCTTAAAAGCCCTCTAAAACAACTTCAAAATCCTCCATCAACCTGTCATGCACAATAAATTAGTTATCTATCTTAATACAAATTAACGTTTGATGTTTTGACTTAAAAATAAATATATAAATAAAATAAAAACAGAAACCAAATGACACTCAGGTAGAAATTAAATACATTGATTAGATCCATAAAGGATCATCCATGACCAAATAAAGGCCAGGCAGGCACTTATAGGTATTTCAAGAGCCTACTGTGTTGTTTAACAAGTTGTCTTTCTCATAGGGAGAATGTATTTATTCTATGGGAACAAGACATCGGTGCAATTCGCCAGCTTTACCACCACAGTCAGCTGTCCAGGAGAGCTGCAGTCTCATATCCTTTCATTTCTGTCAAGCAGGATACATGTGGACCAGCATGATGTTATACCATTTAAAATAGAAATCGTCTCTCACTTTGACAGCGTTGTCTTGCAAATGCCTGATGTTGCAACGGTTTTGTAAGTGACACTGATTAAAATATTTAGACCCATTAAGAAGACGTTGAATGGTCCGTAACAGCCAGCCACAGCTCAATGTTCAGACCAAACCAGTGGAGCCACTGGTAGAGGGAGGAGCCCAAATCCAGCAGGTCCTCAACATAGAGTGTCTGACTGACTTTTCTGATGCTCCACTGCTCAACATCAAGTTCAGGTGGGTTCCAACTCAAACTAATATGGGGAAACTTCCTGAACAATTAACCTGTTTATGGGACAAGCTGACTGACATAAGCGGTTGTCAACATAACCGAAATCGAAGCCGAAACTAGCCATTGTATGCACATTTATTTGTTACTTGACAAATGATGATTGCTGAGATACAATAATCTGGAGCTTTTATTTTGAAGATTATTTTGCCCTGAACAGGAAGTAACTGTGGTAATGCTGTGTATCTACACACAGCAATACTGTTGATGATGTTGTTTCAAGGTGCTTAGTGATAATGATGAAGTGAACCACACATGTCGACATAAACAAACCTAGTTTTCATAGAACCAACTCCTATAGCTCTCCAATGCGGTTTAAAAGACCTATAATATCCAGGTGCTTATAATTTCAACAACATTTTTTGTGACGTATTGACATATGGTAAGTAAGTTCATTTTTTAGGGGTGTAACGGTACACAAAAATTTCGGTTCGGTACGTACCTCGGTTTAGAGGTCACGGTTCGGTTCATTTTCGGTACAGTAAGAAAACAACAAAATATACATTTTGGGGTTATTTATTTACCAAATTTGCAAAATCTTCCACCAAAAATGTTTTTCTTAGTGGAATATTTGATGTGAAGTAATCGGAACCTTGGATAGGTCAATAATTCATAATAACATTTAATGTTTTGAGCAATGACAGTTTGAAAGAAAAAAAAAACAGCTTTGTTTTATTAGTCAACATTACAACTTTTTCTAAATTACATTTAACCTTTAAGCTTTTTTATTTCACTTTTGTTATGTTTTTGTTTACTTTAATAGTATTTTTAGAATGTGCCGTGGGCCTTTAAAACATTAGCTGTGGGCCGCAAATGGCCTCCGGGGCACACTTTTGACACCCATGCTATAGATAATAAAACATTAAATCTGATAAATCTATGGATAAAAAGCAGAGCCTGGCGACACATGCGCGTTTATCATAACTCTCTCTCTCTCTCTGTCTCTGCCCTTCCCTCACCAATGCTGCTGCATGCACAACTTGTTTTGTTTTTAACCCCTTCTTAACCCTGAACGTACATTGAAAATACACGCAACCCGAACTCAAAATGCCGGACATTTGAGGCATTTAAGAAACTCCGCCCTGACAGCTCCCCAAAAGAGGACTTGTCCGGTGAAAAGAGGACGTATGGTCAGTCTATCGCAGCCCGTTAGCTGCAAGCATGCCGTGTGTTGTGCCTCGGTGTGCATTGTTTACACAATGTGTGTTACGCTACTTAGTATGTCCGTGTGGAAACTCGTTTGGTACACCTCCGAACCAAACAGGCACCCCCGTACCAAAACTGTTCAATACAAATACACGTACCGTTACACCCCTAACATTTTATCTATAAAGCACTTTTCACAGATAAAATCACAAAGCGGTGTACAAAACATTGGTGAAGTAAAACAATAATTCAATTAAAACAACACAGGCAACATCATAAAAAGGATACAAAGTGGATTCAAATTTATAGTTAAAAGGTGCATTAACTAAAAGCTTTACTAAAAAGGGAAGTTTTCAAATGTTTCTTAAAAGTTTCAACGCAGTCAAGATCACGGAGGGACTGGTGCAAATTGTTCCAGAGTCTGTGAGCAATAGCCTGGAATGCCAGGTCTCCACGGGTTTTAAAATGAGTTTTGGGGATGTTTAGAACAGTGGTTCTCAACCTTTTTTCAGTGATGAACATTTTTTAAATTCAAGTACCCCCTAATCAGAGCAAAGCATTTTTGGTTGAAAAAAAGAGATAAAGAAGTAAAATACAGCACTATGTCATCAGTTTCTGATTTATTAAATTGTATAACAGTCCAAAATATTGCTCATTTGTTGTGGTCTTTCTTGAACTATTTGGAAAAAAAGATATAAAAATAACTAAAAACTTGTTGAAAAATAAACAAGTGATTCAATTATAAATAAAGATTTCTACACATAGAAGTAATCATCAACTTAAAGTGCCCTCTTTGCGGATTGTAAGAGATCCATCTGGATTCATGAACTTAATTCTAAACATTTCTTCACAAAAAAATAAATCTTTAACATCAATATTTATGGAACATGTCCACAAAAAATCTAGCTGTCAACACTGAATATTGCATTGTTGCATTTCTTTTTACAGTTCTTTTTGACAGTCATTTAAAAAAAATCTCACGTACCCCTTGGCATACCTTCAAGTCCCCCCAGGGGTACGCGTACCCCCATTTGAGAACCACTGGTTTAGAAGACCCCGGTCTGAAGACCGGAGGCTGCGCCCTGAAGAGTAGGGGCATAGCAAGTCAGTGATGTACTGAGGGGCCCAACCATGCAATGCACAGAATGTCAGGACTAAAATTTTAAACTCAATGCGGAATTTAACTGGAAGCCAATGAAGACTGGCTCAAATGGGGGTGATATGGGCTGTTCTGGGTGCACTGGTCAAAAGTCTGGCAGCTGCATTTTGTACAGTCTGAAGTCTCTTTAGCGTTGTAAAGAGTGAAAAGAGAATTGCAATAGTCAATACGAGACGAAATGAACGCGTGAATGATCATTTCGAGATCCAATTTCGACAACAAATATTTCTGAGATGATGGTCCATAATGTAAAATAGAGTCCCTCTGGTTCTTTTACACCAGGAGTGCTCACACTTTTTCTGCAGGCGAGCTACTTTTCAATTGATCAAGTCGTGGGGATCTACCTCATATATATATATATATATATATATATATATATATATATATATATATATATAATTTATATTTACTTTTTTATGAAATATATGTTTTTGTTAACAAGTTAAAGGTGTTTAATGATAATGCAAGCATGTTTAACACATATAGTAAATATTCTTAACAAGTTAAAGGTGTTTAATGATAATACAAGCATGTTTAACACATATAGTTAATATTGTTAAACAATTAAAGGTG
Organism: Nerophis lumbriciformis; assembly: GCF_033978685.3. Taxonomy (NCBI): domain Eukaryota; kingdom Metazoa; phylum Chordata; class Actinopteri; order Syngnathiformes; family Syngnathidae; genus Nerophis; species Nerophis lumbriciformis. The sequence goes on along the minus strand of NC_084569.2, from coordinate 35,437,544 downwards.
TTTAATGATAATACAAGTATGTTTAATACATATAGTTAATATTGTTAACAAGTTAAAGGTGTTTAAAGATAATGCAAGCATGTTTAACACATATAGTTAATATTGTTAATAAGTTAAAGGTGTTTAATGATAATACAAGCATGTTTAACACATAGTTAATATTGTTAAAAAATTAAAGGTGTTTAATGATAATACAAGAATGTTTAATGCATATAGTTAATATTGTTAATAACTTAAAGGTGTTTAAAGATAATACAAGCATGTTTAACACATATAGTTAATATTGTTAATAAGTTAAAGGTGTTTAAAGATAATACAAGCATGTTTAACACATATAGATTCCTTTCTTTCATGAAGACAAGAATATAAGTTGGTGTATTACCTGATTGTGATGACTTGCATTGATAGGAATCAGACAGTGGTGCTGATAATGTCCGCATTTTCGAATGGAGGAGAAAAAAAGTCCTCCTTTCTGTCCAATACCACATGAAAGTGGTTGGTTTTTGGCATCTTATTTGTCCAGCTTCCGTACTCCTCTGTATACACTTTACAAGAAATACATTGTCGGCAAACTCCGTAGCTTGCTAGCTTGTGCACGCCAGCTTTCTGAGACTCTTATTTTGTTAGCGCAACTGTGCAACTGTGCAGTCGGTCTTTGGAGTTTTGACGACAGGTACGGCGCCAGAGTCTGTTGAAATAAAGTGTTTCTCGCCTTCCAGTTGGTAATTTTAATGAGCTGGCAGCAGCCAGCGTCATCTCAGAAGACCCTCGGGTGCCGTGAATGTCAATCAAGTGACGAAAGTGACGTCATAGTGAAGATTTATGATCGCTCATTTTTAGTACTATTTTTTTAATGCCTGGCTGGTGATCGACTGACACACCCTCCAAGATCGACCGGTAGCTCGCGATCGACGTAATGAGCACCCCTATTTTACACAAACCAGTCTTTTGGAGTAAATTCGGACACAAATGAGAAACCGAGCAAATTCCACCAGAAATGGGTTTTTCATTTAGCACAATTTAATGCAAGAGTCAAATAGAGATCCCTAAATTGTGTGAGGCCACAAAGGTCAAATGTATTGTGTGTTACAGATACGGAGGAGCTCTGCAAAACTTGACCCTCAAGCTCCCCGTCACCATCAACAAATTCTTCCAGCCCACTGAAATGTCCTCAAATGATTTCTTCCAGCGTTGGAAACAGCTGAGCCTGTGAGCTTCTGCCGTCGATAGTTTTGTCAGTTTATGCAAGCGCGTCTTGTAAAGTTTTTGTCAACTCTCCTTAGGCCTCAACAAGAAGCACAAAAGATATTCAAAGCCAACCACAGCATGGACACAGAAGTACTTAAGGCCAAGGTATGTCAACATGCTTACCTGCTGATATTTGTAACATATGTTGTCTTTACACTAACCCTGCCTGGACCCTATAATCAACTCTCCACAGGGTTTCACGACACACATCAAATGCAGTGAAATGTACAAAAATGGTGCAACTCAATTGTATGTATAGTTCCAATTACTGTATTTTCCGCACTATAAGGCGCACCTAAAAACCTCAAATTTTCCTCAAAAGCTGACATTGCGCCTTATAATCCGGTGTGCCTTTATATATGGACCAATATTGAGCCACAACAGGTCTCGCAACTACGGGATTTATAACGTAACCCCAGCCTCTACTGTAGCGTCTATTCTATGTGCCTTATAATGCGGTGCGCCTTATATATGAACAACGTTTTAAAATAGGCCATTCATTGAAGGTGCGCCTTATAATCCGGTGCGCCTTATAGTGCGGAAAATACGGTATGTTGCAAATGATTGGAAATATACACAACACAGAGTTCTCGATTTCGTTTAGCAGTCAAATGCTATTCACCAGTGATGGGTAAATGACCCCTTAGTGAGTATGTGCCACACTCACTACCTGTATTGACGCTGTACTGATACTGTATTAGTGTTTCATAATGGTCATCTGCTGGATTGAAAAAGTAACATATAACCTGAAAATAAGATTGTTTGTTTATTAAGGTTCCCATTCGCTCAGACCTGGGCAAATTAAGGCCCGGGGGCCACATGCGGCCCGTTAAGCTTTTCAATCTGGCCCGCCGGACATTCCCAAATAATTTTTTTAGATCTTTAAGATGGAAAGTGTAGCTGCCATTATGATGTGCAGTCATGTTTTCTAATGACCGTAAGTCTTGAACTATACTAAGTATTTCAATGGTTGGAATCTGCGCTTATGGCTGATATACCAGTTACTATGGTAATGTAATTAGTTACTATGGTCATCTAATTAGTTACTATGGTCATCTAATTAGTTACTATGGTAATCTACGTCACAGCAGCTCAGATGAGGCACCAAGCAGTGTGGGCGGGAAGCGTTTCCACAGATGCGGAAGGAGATTTTCACAACAAAGTTCTAAAGCTTAGTGATATATCAGATGTATCAGATTGTAGGTGGGTTTATTTTGTACCCTTTGCGTTCGTATTTCACTGTTTATTGCATTTTTGTTGCGTTTCACTTGATTGTAAAATATGACGATCGAAAGGGGGCGTGACATTCATATTTGGTCAATATTCAGTGTTTTATCGTTCATAGAAAAATGTAAAATTCCATTACGTTTTTTAAGGCGGTCTGTCATAATGTTTTTAGCATTAGTTTTTAGACATTGTGAGGTTTTGTATTAGTGTTCCTAAAAATAGATATAACGGCCCCCAGACACATTTTTTTTCTCTAAATGTGGCCCTCGAGTCAAAATAATAGCCCAGGCCTGCATTAGCTGCTGCAATAGTAGTAAACTATTCTTTCTGGGGTCTACAATTTCAAAAACGCTTTGATACATTACACATATTCATACACGACAAGAACACCACATAAAAAAAACCAACAGCTTTACATTAATTATATACAATAGTTATGCTAGTGTAATATTGCACAATAGCCATAAAAATACCATTATTTACAGAAACTTTCAAGCCCTAACAAAAAAGGTAGAGATTATTTGCATGCAAGCAAGTTGGAAACCAAAAATAGATTTAAGAAAAAATAAAGTTAGCTATTTTTGTGTACTTATATATATAAAGACTTACTTAGTAATATTTTACAAAAAGTGACTGGATTTATTCCTAAAATAAAAACATTAGCAAAATTAGCATATGTTTAAGATATATATATATAAGAAATACTTGACTTTCAGTGAATTCTAGCTATATATATATATTTTATTACATATATATATATATATATATATATATATATATATATATACATAAATAAATAAAATAAATACTTGAATTTCAGTGTTCATTTATTTACACATATACACACACATAACACTCATCTACTCATTGTTGAGTTAAGGGTTGAATTGTCCATCCTTGTTCTATTCTCTGTCACTATTTCAGAACACACACATTATACAAATATACATTATAAAATCAATAAGAAAACTGGAGCTCTAGTTTGGGAGTCTGAATTAGGATCAGAAGTTCCTATATAAACATTGCGTACTCACGTCGCCATTTTGTATTGATTACTGCAGCTGTGCACTGGATTCATTCACAAATACAAACTACAACTCACAAACACTTTAGAGTTAGGCTCCACCATCAGAATGTGTACTTAAACTTATAAAGATCACATGGATATTGTTCAGTGAGTTGATTCACCAAAACTAACCTGTTATACAGGAGGAAAAAGCATACAGGACGTTTCAATTGTTCACAGACTGGTCGCGCTCATCAGAATGGCAAGACACTTCCGGTCTGCAGGTGATAGCATTCAATTGGGAAGAAACGCCCTACTGCCCCCTACTGGACAATGTGAATACTGATAAATCTGTAATGACAGCTCCAAAAACGAATTCAAACCACAAAATAAAATTAAAAAATCAACACAAAAATGTGACACATTATGGGTGCGTCACATATGCATGTACAGTAGATGGCAGTATTGTCCTGTTTAAAAGTGTCACAACATTGCTGTTTACGGCAGACGAACTGCTTTACGGGGGACGAAAACTTGACTGCTGTTGTTGTGTGTTGTTGCCGCGCTGGGAGGACGTTAATGAAACTGCCTAACAATAAACCCACATAAGAAACCAAGAACTCGCCCTCGATCATTAGCTGTTTATATTGTGGGAAAGCGGACGTGTGAACAGGCTGTCAACACGTCACTCAGGTACGCATGGAGCTGAAGGGGGCGTGGCCTCCAGCTCGGCCTGAATTTCAGGAGATTTTCGGGAGAAAATTTGTCCCGGGAGGTTTTCGGGAGAGGCGCTGAATTTCGGGTGTCTCCCGGAAAATCCGGAAAGGTTGGCAAGTATGGATGCCACATATAAAAATGTTATGGCAGACACTGGGTTCCATTTCATAATCATTTATTTTTTACTTACCAGAGTTGATATTAGGCAGAATTTACTGTTAATCCCTAACCCATTTCCAAGTGGCCCCTTGGGAAAACTATTTGCCCACCAGCAAATCTTTGTTTTTTGTTGTTGTAGCTACTAGGACTTGGAGCGGCCCTGCTGGACAATGTCGATCCAAACCCAGAGAACTACGTGTCTGCTGGAGTGATCCAGACCAAGGGTCAGCAGGTTGGCTGTCTGCTAAGACTGGAGCCTAATGCCCAGGCACAGGTACAACACACACTCCTCCAGTTACGAACTAAATACTTCATGCATTTGTAAGATAACAGTATATATTTTTTTATTTCAATGATTTGTTGACCTTTCATTAATAATGTAATTTAATTAGATACAATCAGCTGTCATCTTTAACAGAAAATGGCTGGATTTTTGAGTCTCAAATATATCAACCAATCCGAAGTCTAGACCTGGGCCGTTAATACATTTTGTGGGCAATGTCATTTCCCACAATTTATTGCCGATAAACAATATTATTGTCATTATTTTGAGATCAAATTTAGCACCAATGTATTTGTAGTAATAGTAATAATAATGCAAGTTTTCCTTTCCAACACAATAAGCTTTTCTCAGTTCCTTTTCAGACATTGTAATTAAAAGGTCAATAACTTTTAATTATCCAAAGTAGGGTTGGGCGATATGGCCTTTTTTTAATATCTCGATATTTTTAGGCCATGTCACGATACACGATATATATCGCGATATTTTGCCTTAGCCTTGAATGAACACTTGATGCATATAATCACAGCAGTATGATGATTCTATGTGTCTACATTAAAACATTCTTCTTCATACTGCATTCATTTTAAACTTTCATGCAGAGAGGGAAATCACAACTAAGTCAATTTATCAAAAGTGTATTTATTAAACAGTTATTAAGCAGTGGCACAAACATTCATGTCATTTCAAAACAGAAAGTGCAAGATTGTCAGAGACATTTTAAAACAAGCTATGAGTGCACTTTTGTGCATGATGTCACTAAGATGACATATCAAAACAACACTAAATTAAAGTGCACTTTTTGTACAGAACGCCACTACAATAGTTAAAAACAAATAAAGTGCACTTTTGTGCATGATGTCACACAAGATATTTCAATAAGTGTCAAATAAAAATGAGGTGCATAATAGGAAATCAAACAGTGTATGTCCTTCGCTACGTGGTAGGTTCCTGCGGACGTTATCTCCTTCTGTTGTTGACTATTTTTTTCATACGGTGTTGATGTGGAAATGGTTGCTTCGGCATTTTGTGGGTGTGGCACCGAACGGAGATGTTGACATGCGGAGTTTCAAGCACTCTTCATTCTCTAGCGGGTGGCTTTTCAAATGATGCTACACATTAGCAGTAATGCTACTTTTTGTAGCAACGCTTTTGCCGCACACTTGACATATTACAGTTGTCTGTTCGACATATTCCCACTTGAAGCCAAACCACCGCCAGACAATGGACCCCCTGCTGTTTTTCTTGGGAATTAATTCTTCCTTCATTTGTTACCAGATTCGCACCTTCTCTCTCTCGTACTACCACTCGCACCACAGCTAACGTTACCCATGCCGCTACCTCTCTGCTCCGCGAGGGCGTATACGTATGTGACGTATGTAAGAAGGTGCGCTTGTTTTATGTCTCTGTGAGAAGGAGAGACAACAAAGAGTGAGAAAGTGTAATGCCCGCAGATAAAAGCAACTGCGTGAGAACGTATACTCGAATTAGGGCTGGGCGATATATCGATATGCACGATATATCGCGGGTTTGTTTCTGTGCGATATAGAAAATGACTATATCATGATATTCGAGTATGCGTTTTCACGCAGTTGCTTTTAGCTGCGGGCATTACACTACAGGCTCTTCTCACTCTTTCTTGTCTCTCCTTCTCACAGACAGCAAGCGCAGCTTTTACACACGTCACATACTGTCACGTCATACGTCACATACGTAGACGCCCTCCTTGAGCAGAGAGGTAGCAGCATGGCTAACGTTAGCTGTGATGCTAGCGATAATACGAGCGAAAGACGGTGCGAATCTGGTAACAAATGAAGGAATAATGAATTCCCCCAAAAACCGGAAAGGGTCCATCGTCTGGCGGTGGTTTGGCTTCAAGTGGGAATATGTCGAACAGACAACCGTAATTTGTCAAGTGTGGGGCAAAAGCGTTGCTATAAAAAGTAGCATTACTGCTAATATGTAGCATCATTTGAAAAGTCACCTGCTAGAGCAGTGGTTCTTAACCTGGGTTCGATCGAACCCTAGGGGTTCGGTGAGTCGGCCTCAGGGGTTCAGCAGAGGTCAAGACACACCCAACTCATTGTGTAAATAAAAACTTCTATCGGCGTATTATGGATACCCCCAAACAATTTTCCCTCTAATTTTCCATCTGATTTGCAGGTGTGTAATTTGTTGTGAGTTTATGCACTGTGTTGGTTTTGTTCTTTGAACGAGGTGATGTTCATGCACGGTTAATTTTGTGCACCAGTAAAAAAAACATAACTTTGTCTTGAATTTGAGAAAAAAAACATTTTATTTTTCCACTAAAGAAGTGTTCGGTGAAGGCGCATATGAAATTGGTGGGGTTCGGTACCTCCAACAAGGTTAAGAACCACTGTGCTAGAGAATGAAGAGGGCTTACTCCGCACGTCAACATCTCCGTTCGGTGCCACACGCCCACACCATCAAAATGCCGAGGCAAACATTTCCAGATCAACCCCGTATGAAAAAAATAGTGATTTTTTTTTAGTTGTGATTTCCTTCTCTGCATGAAAGTTTAAAAGTAGCATATATTAATGCAGTATGAAGAAGAATGTTTTAATGTAGACACATAGAATCATCATACTGCTGTGATTATATGCATCAAGTGTTCATTCAAGGCTAAGGCAAAATATGGAGGTATATATCGTGTATCGCGATATGGCCTAAAAATATTGCGATATTAAAAAAAGCCGTATCGCCCAGCCCTAACTCGAATATCACGATATAGTCATTTTCTATATCGCACAGAGACAAACCCGCGATATATCGAGTATATCGATATATCGCCCAGCCCTAATCCAAGGTAAGTAAACATTAAAATGGACAGAGCAGAAAAGAGATGGCAGATCAACTGGTCATTTAAAGGCTAGCGTATACAAATGAGTTCTAAGATGGGACTTCAATTTTACACATTCCAATTACAATGTTAAAATAGACAAGTTTATTGCATTTGAAAGGATATACATGTATTATATTATCTAATTATTACATCAGTGGTTCATTTGGTCGGAAAAAAGAATCTCAATAATATCGTTTATCGGCAATAATTTGTAGGTCAATAAATATACCGTCGAGCAAAATGTATCTGCCCAGGCTTGACTATCATTCCAGGCCACCCAAAGTCCATGGACATAAACTAATTACAGTGTACCAGTTTGTCGTAACCACAAACTGTAACACAAGGACCGCCTGTGCTTTGTATCATTTTTACAATTCCCTTTTGGAGTTCATTGTTGAGAGAAGAAAAGTACATTCCCTGTTGTCACTTTTGGGATACATTGTTCATGCTGCTCTAATTGAATACATGCGTGTGTGCGTGTGCGTGTGTGTGCGTGTGTGTGCGTGTGTGTGCGTGTGTGTGTGTGTGTGTGCGTGCAGATGTACCGACTGACTTTGCGCTCGAGCAAGGACTCCGTGTCAAAGCGCCTCTGTGAGCTGCTGGCCCTGCAGTTCTAGACTTGCGAGAGCTCCAGAACTTTATCAAGACCATTTCCTCCCAGCTATCTCTCCCCTGTCCTTTCTTCCCACACAGCAAAGATTCTTTAAAAAACAAAACACACAAAAAAAAAAAACTACCTACATAAGGGAAACACAGCCACTGTTAGCAGCAGTGGCCATATTATTGTCATTATTCTAATTCATCTTCGATTTGTTTATTAACATCATCCTACATTATTTTTGTTTTGTGGCGTGTAGCAGCCGGGCGCGCGCGTGCGTGCGCGTGTGTGTGTGTGTTTGTGCGTGCGTGCGCGTGTGTGCGTGTTCGTGCGTGCGTGTGTGCGTTCGTAGGTGCGTTCGTGCGTGCGTGTATTCGTGCGTGCGTGCGCGTGTGTTCGTGCGTTCATGTGTGCGTTCGTGCGTGCGCGCGTGTATTTGTGCGTGCGTGCGCGCGTGTATTTGTGCGTGCGTGCGCGTTTGTGCGTTCGTGCGTGCGGGTGTGCGTTCGTGTGTGCGTTCGTGCGTACGTGCGTGTGTGCGTGCGTGCGCTCGTGTATTTGTGCGTGCGTGCGCGTTTGTGCGTTCGTGCGTGCGGGTGTGCGTTCGTGTGTGCGTTCGTGCGTACGTGCGTGTGTGCGTGCGTGCGTGCGCGTTTGTGCGTTCGTGCGTGCGTGCGCGCGTGTATTTGTGCGTGCGTGCGCGTTTGTGCGTTCGTGCGTGCGTGCGCGCGTGTATTTGTGCGTGCGTGCGCGTTTGTGCGTTCATGCGTGCGGGTGTGCGTTCGTGTGTGCGTTCGTGTGTGCGTTCGTGTGTGCGTTCGTGCGTGTGTGCGTGCGTGCGCGCGTGTATTTGTGCGTGCGTGCGCGTTTGTGCGTTCGTGCGTGCGGGTGTGCGTTCGTGTGTGCGTTCGTGCGTACGTGCGTGTGTGCGTGCGTGCGTGCGCGCGTGTATTTATGCGTGCGTGCGCGTTTGTGCATTCGTGCGTGCGTGCGCGCGTGTATTTGTGCGTGCGTGCGCGTTTGTGCGTTCGTGCGTGCGTGCGCGCGTGTATTTGTGCGTGCGTGCGCATTTGTGCGTTAGTGCGTGCGGGTGTGCGTTCGTGTGTGCGTTCGTGCGTACGTGCGTGTGTGCGTGCGTGCGTGCGCGCGTGTATTTGTGCGTGCGTGCGCGTTTGTGCGTTCGTGCGTGCGGGTGTGCGTTCGTGTGTGCGTTCGTGCGTACGTGCGTGTGTGCGTGCGTGCGTGCGCGCGTGTATTTATGCGTGCGTGCGCGTTTGTGCGTTCGTGCGTGCGGGTGTGCGTTCGTGTGTGCGTGCGTGCGTTCGTGGGCATGTGCATTCGTGCGTGCGTGTGCGTGCGCGTTTGTGCGTGTGTGTTCGTGCGTGCGTGTGTGTGCGTGCGTGTATTTGTGCGTGCGTGCGCGTTTGTGCGTTCGTGCGTGCGGGTGTGCGTTCGTGCGTGCGTGCGTGTATTTGTGCGTGCGCGCGTGTATTTGTGCGTGCGTGCATGCGCGTTTGTGCGTGCGGGTGTGTGTGCGTGTGTGCGTGCGTGCGTGCGTGCGTTCGTGGGCATGTGCATTCGTGCGTGCGTGCGTGCGCGTTTGTGCGTGCGTGTGCGTGCTTGTGTGTGTGCGTGCATGTCTGCTTTATCCCGGCTGCTGTGTATTACTGATGCTTTGTGTACAGTGTGTGTATGGGTGGATGTTTAAGTTGATGTTGATGAAATGGGAGGATAGTATTCATCATAGACATTTATATTCTCCCACGCCCTTAACACACACAGTTCCTTGAATGAAGACCCAAAGGTCCTACTGTCGGTCCATTTCAAACATTCCCCGTGATCATCGGCCAGTAAAAATGCACCTAAGGGTTTTTGGGACGATCCCCCCGCCCCCGATTCCTCCGCTCTACGTTTCAGTCAATCGATGGTTTGTTTGGTATCGACGTGTCTGTAAATAAGTGTTCACTCGACTGCAATCATTCCCGTCAATCCCAGCGAATGGGAAGTAAGGTTTCGGAGAGTTCGGACCGCTCTTAACCACCGCTCTGCTGCGTAAACCCAAACAGCCATTTTTAAGCTGATGTCTTTTTGAGACACGTCACCAAGCGTCTTGCTTTTTCGTTTTTTCAACGCTTACGAGTTGAAAATGTCGTCCTTACCTAGCAGGAATGGCCAGATCCCGTATATTAGCGCCGCTTGCCGCGTCGTGTTCAGGAGGAAAGGTTGGCGATGTTCTCCGCCACAATAAAAGCATCATAAACACTTCACCCCACGTTCGGCAAGGACCTTTTTTTTTGGGCTTCCTCATGCACACAGCAGCAGTAGTGATATAGCGGAAGAGTTGTCATTGTAATTACAGAGGACTTCTATATAAAAGTGTGTGACTGGGAGCAGGTAATACAAAAGAAGAGACATTGTCACCAAACATTGTAGTGGAAAGCTTTTTTTGTGTGTGTGTGTCATTCTGTGAGTGTGTGTGCGTGCGTTATCCACTGGCTAATGCAGCCTCATGTATTTGATGTTTAAAAGAAAATGTCCAATACCTGTGTTAGAATTAAGATTTACTCTGTAATGAAAAAAATGTGAAAGTAAAACTATGCCATATATCCGACACCAGGGCTCCTGTGTTCACTCTTACAGCCTGCACTTAAGTCTTTCTAAGGAGTGACGTGCGGATTGATACTGAAATATCGATACCAGATCTTTATGGATCCTCAAATCAAAATATGGATACTTTAGTTGAGGGGTGTCCAAACTTTTCCCACCAAGAGCCGCATACTGAAAAGTCAAAATATGCGGTGGTCGTATTGATAGTTTTTTATTATTAAAAAAAAATAATCCTAAAAACAGATATTGTCAGCTTTTATTATTATTATTTATTAGTAATTACCGTATTTTTCGGAGTATAAGTCGCACCGGCCGAAAATGCATCATGAAGGAAAAAAACATAAGTCGCACTGGAGTATAAGTCGCATTTTTGGGGAAAATTTATTTGATAAAAGCCAACACCAAGAATAGACATTTGAAAGGCAATTTAAAATAAATAAAGGCTGAATAAGTGTACGTTATATGAGGCATAAATAACCAACTGGTATGTTAACGTAACATATTATGGTAAGAGTCATTCAAATAACTATAACATATAGAACATACTATACGTTTACCAAACAATCCTAATCGCTAAATCCCATGAAATCTTATACGTCTAGTCTCTTACGTGAATGAGATCAATAATATTATTTGATATTTTACGCTAATGTGTTAATAATTTCACACATAAGGCGCTCCTGAGTATAAGTCGCACCCCCGGCCAAACTATGAAAAAAAAACTGCGACTTATAGTCCGAAAGATACGGTATTCATTACAATATTTCAGCTTTTTCTTCTGTTCTTTTTATTAAATTTTTATCGTTTCATGGAAGAATAAAACAAATATGATTGACTAACTGCACAACCTTGTGTCCAATATTCTGCCTGCATGAAAACAATGTTCAGTCACACATTTAAGTGTTTATTGTGGTTGTTGTCATTTTTCAAAGTGATTCATAATTCAAAAATGTTATTTTTTAAGTACTAACTAACTAAACTTTGTTTATATTTTAAGTATGGTATTTTTTTATTTTGAAAGCTTCTAATAATTTTGTAAGTTAGTATTTTTTTGTAATTATCCAACTTAAACTTTGTTTATATTTTAGGTATATTTAATTTTAATTTTAAGAGCTTCTAATACTTTAGATCAGGGGTGTCTCAACTTTTTCCACCGAGGGCCGCGTACTGAAAAGTCAAGCATGGAGGTCATTTTGATATTTTTTTATTGAGAAAAAAAATGCTAAAAACAGCTATATAGAGTTAAAAACAAAGCGTTGTTATAAGTGACTAAGTATATTATTATTCGTTTAAAATGTTCAGCTTTTTTCCGTTACATTCCCATTTTTTGCTTTTATTTTACATTTACAAATATGCACATTGATCTTGTGACTAATTGTAATGACAGAATTCTATTTCATTAAATAATTGTGGAAAAACTAATACAATTCATAATATGTTTAATTTAGTGCTGTCTAATGATTAATTATTTTGATCAAATTAACCACCCTTTTGAATTTGGATTAATAATTAATCACACATAACCTGCTTGCATAATTTTAAGTAATAAAATTAAAAAAAAAAAAAAAGACACATTTATTGTCAGAATGTCATAAAAGAACATTTTGAAAAGTTTTACTTGGATGCATGTCATTTATGGTAAGTAGTGAGCAGAGAAACTTTCAAAATAAAACTGTTCATTGTACTTGTGAGTAAATGTACAGACAGAAATATTAGATTTTAATTAAATAATTATTTACATTTTTTTTAAATCCATTATAAAATGATGAGTTCTGTCAAATGATTGTTTTATTTTGATGAATCACCCTTTTGAATTTGGATTAAACATGATTAATCACAGGTTATACCTCTCTTGCATAATTTCAATTCACTTAAAAAAAA
>NC_084569.2:35394958-35422458 GCF_033978685.3 Nerophis lumbriciformis | reverse complement strand
CCTTGCTGGTACCTTCACCACCATCTTCCTTTCTCTCTCCGGGAACTTGAGGGGGCGGCGGTCCGCCTTTTCCAAGTTTTTTTCTTGAGTTCTGCGATCTCAGTTTGAAGCTCTCGCTGTTTCCGCAGCGGGTTCTCAATTTGAAGCTCTCGGGCTGTCTGCAGCCACTCCAGTTTATTTCGATGGCGTGGTTCTTTACTGGTAGCTGCAATGAGTGTTCAGAACGCACATGTGGTTAGCACCTCTGCTGGTTTCCATGTCATTAGCAGAGTGCAGGAAGTCTACTCAAGTACATAACATTTTCATATTTTTACAACTACCCGTATTTTTCGGAGTATGAGTCGCACCGGCCGAAAATGCATAATAAAGAAGGGAAAAAACATAAGTCGCATTGTGGAGTATAAGTCGCATTTTTGGGGGAAATTCATTTGCTAAAACCCAACACCAAGAATAGACATTTAAATAAAGAATAGTGAACAACAGGCTGAATAAGTGTACGTTATATGAGGCATAAATAACCAACTGAGAACGTGCCTACTTTTGAAATCAGAAAAACCTAGTAGCCAGGGTCCAGGGGCCTGCAGCCAGGTCCAGGACAAAGTCCTGGTGGGGGCTTCCTTCGCCCCCCGACGCAAAATGATTATTAGCATTCAGACAGGTTAAAATGTTGCTAAAACCATCACTTTTCTATCAGTCACAGTGACTTTTCAAAACAAAAATATTACAGCAAAAATCATATGGGTTGATTGACATGTTTATTCTGTAAGCTAACTTCAATAGTTTGAAATTATTTTGACAGTTAATGCCAGTTATCCTGTCAACCTTTCACAAGACTTCAATTTGTTAATTGAAAGTATAAACAGTATAAACACTTTTTACAGTAAACAAATGGTAAAACAGTACTAAACAATTCCATTAAAAAAACAAATTGGTGTCATTATTAACTTTCTGTCCAAGCTTGTATAATCTACTGCCTTGTTCAATTGTAAAAAATATTCTGTGCCTAAAATTCACATTTCTATCACAATTATCATACTGTAAACATGGTAAGCTAACTTCATTAAAACTAATAGTCCTGTCAATAGCATGGAATTACAATTCAAATGTAGTTTTTTTTGTAAGCCTTTCGAAAGAATTCAAAATATGAAAAATTAATGAAAATTTATTTAAGCCATCAGACACTTGAAAAGTGGCACATCACATCTCTAATGTAATCATTTTAACTTTTCAACAGAAATAGCACTGCAAAAATATTAAGGACATACTTCTGTATTTTGGTAGTTATGCTGTCAACATTTAACAAGATTTCTTCAACTTGGACTTGAAAGCATAAATAGTATAAACACTTTTAACAGTATAACAGTACTAAACAATTCCAATAGATAACATTGGTGTCATTACCTTTTTGTGACTAAAATCCGAAAAACGTTGAAAGTTTTCCACTTGTATCGCTAGCAACGGCATTAGACTTGTTTTTTTGTCCCAACGTGGTCTTTTACATGCTAATTCCTCCGTGTCCGATCGAAAAATCTTGTCTGCACAAGGTGCAATTCGCGTAGTTTTCACCCTTTTTGGAACGGATAATTATTCCCGGATAGGCTTTTGAATATTCTTCACGGAATGACTGCAGTTTTCTTTTCGGTTTAAGACTCGTTTGCGATTTTTCTCCGGCTGATTCCATGATCGTTCGCTCGTTTGGAAACAATGGCAACTGGTGCCTCGTGCTTGGCAGCGGTGCTATAAATAGCCTCGCGCATGGCATTCGGAATGGCTCGATAGGAAGTTACGGGAAGCAGTGTCGATTGTCATTGTTGTTACGCGATTTCGTGAATAAAACTTAAAAAAAATTTTTTTTTTTAATTAATGAAAAACCGTATTTTTTATCACTGCAACCGTAACCCGGAATAGGTTGATGAAAACCGTACTAATTACGGGAAAACCGGAGTAGTGTAACATATTATGGTAAGAGTCATTCAAATAAAAATAACATATAGAACATGCTATACGTTTACCAAACAATCTGCCACTCCGAGGGATGATGTTCGAAACTGGTTCTCCCGGTTGTTCGATAAGAAAAGAACCGATTCCATGGACTCGAATCCCTTTTTGAGAACCGGGTCCCGTTATCTAGGCCACTATAGTAAAGAAAAAGAGTTGGTTCTTTATTCGAATCCCTGGGAACGAATCCCTTTTTTTTTTTTTACTAGGAAATGCCCTGTGGCACGTCCCAGGAATAGACGTAGCTCAGTCATTAGGCGGCAGATACAGAAAGCAGCAACAACAATGGACCGGAAAAAACGCCTCAAGGCATGGCTTCATTTTACAAAAAAAAACGACGAAGAAACGGCTATCTGCAATTATTGCCAGGATTCGCTCTCATATAAGGGGGGAAGTACAACAAGCATGTTGAAACATGTTCAGGCTGCACATAATCTGAAGGTTAGAGAAAGGTGTCGTGGAGAAGCAGCGACGAGGCACACCCCTTTTCAACGTGCAGCACCAATTCCAGTGATAGTGCTGGTGAGTAACTGATTGATTGATTGATTGAGAATTTTATAGTAGATTGCACAGTACAGTACATATTCCGTACAATTGACCACTAAATGGTAACACCCCAATAAGTTTTTCAACTTGTTTAAGTTAACTGTTGCCGGTTAATTTCCATATCTGCTCACTCATAGCCTTTAGGCTAAAATAAGGTTACCTCGTATGTCAATCCAGGATTGCAGTAATGTTATCTAGACTAACGTTACCTAAGCATAGTCAGTGGCTAACGTTAACATTAGCCTTTTTGTATGTGTCTGATAAAGTTAACGTTATCTTGTAGCCTACACCAGTACCGGTACCGGTCCGTGGACCGATTTGTACCGGGCTGCAGAAGAAATAAAAAAAAAAAATTTAATTTTTTTTTAATTATATTAAATCAACATAAAAAACACAAGATACACTTACAATTAGTGCACCAACCCAAAAAAAAACTCCCTCCCCCATTTACACTCATTCACACAAAAGGGTTGTTTCTTTCTGTTATTAATATTGTGGTTCCTACATTATATATCAATATATATCAATACAGTCTGCAAGGGATACAGTCCGTAAGCACACATGATTGTGCGTGCTGCTGGTCCACTAATAGTACTAACCTTTTACAGTTAATTTTACTCATTTTCATTAATTACTAGTTTCTATGTAACTGTTTTTATATTGTTTTGCTTTTTTTTTTTATTCAAGAAAATGTTTTTAATTTATTTATCTTATTTTATTGTATTATTTTTTTTAAAAGGACTTTATTGTCACCATACCTGGCTGTCCAAATTAGGCATAATAATGTGTTAATTCCACGACTGCATATATCAGTATCGGTTGATATCGGTATCGGTAATTAAAGAGTTGGACAATATCGGATATCGGCAAAAAAGCCATTATCGGACATCCCTAGTTTTTTTATTATCGGTATCGTTTTTTAAAATGTTTTTGTTTTTTAATTTCTTATTAAATCAACATAAAAAACACAAGATACACTTACAATTAGTGCACCAACCCAAAAAACCTCCCTCCCCCATTCACACTCCTTCAAAGGGTTGTTTCTTTCTGTTATTAATATTCTGGTTCCTACATTATATATCAATATATATCAATACAGTCTGCAAGGGATACAGTCCGTAAGCACACATGATTGTATTTAAAAAAAAAAAAAAAAAAAAAACATACCATGGGTAACAGTCAATATTTATTTATTTTATTTTATTTTTTTAGGGTGGTAACAACAGTCAATATTTATTTTTATTTTTTCTTATAAAATAAAAGTGAGCTTTTGTTAAATCAAATATTGTGTTTTTTTCTATATACAACAACCTATCTGGATTCGATAAGAGGATTTGATAATGGGCTCGAACTCGATAATTTCTTATCAAACATCATCCCTAGTCACTCCTAATCGCTAAATCCCATGAAATCTTATACGTCTAGTCTCTTACGTGAATGAGATAAATAATATTATTTGATATTTTACACCTATGTGTTAATAATTTCACACATAAGTCGCCCCTGAGTATAAGTCTACTATGAAAAAAACTGCGACTTATAGTCCGAAAAATGCAGTACTTGGTTTTTAACCAACATCATCCTTTTTTATATATTTATGAAATAGAAAATAGAAAAATACAGAATACAATACAAGACGTGACACAAAATAATTAAATGGACTTTTAGCACCCTCTGGTGGTGACTATGAATATAACAGACCACGTTGTTCCCATATTAAAATGGCGGACAATACAAACTTAAATATGAACGTCTTGGACACATAAAACGCACAAAGTGCAACAATTATTAGCTGCAATGAGTGCACATACACACCATATGTGCTTAGCACCTCTGCTGGTGTCGATGTCTACACGGGAAAAATAATATCCACATGAGTGCAAAATAGTAATACATCTCATGTGAGTGACAACCAATTCAAAACAAAAATTCCACAACATAGCATTTCATCTGCTGTTAAATAATTGCGTATCTGACAATAAATCTCACGTTGGCTTTAAGTGTCATTTATAATATTTTGCAGAGCAACATCAGGACGTGGCTTACCATTAGCAGAGTGCAGGAAGTCTACTAATAGCTTCCGGTTTGCGGTCATATTTACAGACTTTCAGGGACCAGCAGATGGCGCAATTGGACCTCATTGCATAACAAAACAATATACATATTTTAGCAGGAATTTCACTCAAATAATCAAAGTATTTCTTATACCCGTTACACACCGATATTCCAATATTGTCCAACTCTTAATTACCGATACCGATATCAACCGATATATATACAGTCGTGGAATTAACACATTATTATGCCTAATTTGGACAACCAGGTATGGTGAAGATAAGGTCCTTTTTTAAAAACATTAGTAAAATAAAATAAGATAAATAAATTAAAAACATTTTCTTGAATAAAAAAGAAAGTAAAACAATATAAAAACAGTTACATAGAAACTAGTAATGAATGAAAATGAGTAAAATTAAGTGTTAAAGGTTAGTACTATTAGTGGACCAGCAGCACGCACAATCATGTGTGCTTACGGACTGTATCCCTTGCAGACTGTATTGATATATATTGATATATAATGTAGGAACCACAATATTAATAACAGAAAGAAACAACCCTTTTGTGTGAATGAGTGTGAATGGGGGAGGGAGGTTTTTTGGGTTGGTGCACTAATTGAAAGTACATCTTGTGTTTTTTATATTGATTTAATAAAAAAATTAAAAATAAAAAAACACCCAGAACTGCAATAAACAGAGCAATTGAGAGGAGACACAAACACGACACAGAACAAACCAAAAGTAGTGAAACAAAAATGAATATTATCAACAACAGGATCAATATTAGTTACAATTTCAATTTCAGTGATTAAAAATCCCTCATTGACATTATCACTAGACATTTATTAAAAAAAAAAAAAAAAAGAACAATAGTGTCACAGTGGCTTACACTTGCATCGCATCTCATAAGCTCGACAACACACTGTGTCCAATATTTTCACAAAGATAAAATAAGTCATAATTTTGGTTCATTTAATAGTTAAAACTAATTTACATTATTGCAATCAGTTGATAAAACATTGTCCTTTACAATTATAAAAGCTTGTTACAAAAATCTACTACTGTACTGAATGAATAGAGAATCGTTTTGAATCGGTAAAATATCGTTTTTGAATCGAGAATCGCATTGAATCGAAAAAAATCGATTTTGAATCGAATCGTGACCCCAAGAATCGATATTGAATTGAATCTTGGGACACCCAAAGATTCGCAGCCCTAATATATATATATATATATATATATATATATATATATATATATATATATATATATATATATATATATATATGTATGTGTGGGAAAAAAATCACAAGACTATTTCATCTCTACAGGCCTGTTTCATGAGGGGGGGTACCCTCAATCGTCAGGAGATTTTAATGGGAGCATTCGCATACCATGGTTTATATAGGGCACAGAGTGGGTGGGTACAGGCTGGCCTAGGGGCGTGGTGATTGGCTCATGTGTTACCTAGGAGGTGTTTCCGTCTATGGCGGCATGTTGTTACAATTTCGCTGCGCTTGTTGAGGGATGACAGGTCTGGACGGTAAATAATAAACAGTTTCTCTTTCAAGCATAGGTTGCATCTTTTATTACCACTATTGTAAGGTGTGCTGGATGCAAGAATTTGCCATGTTATTGAATATTCAACATTATTGTCTTTGAGGTCCCAAATGTGTTTGCTGAGTTCTGTGGTATTTCGCAGGTTTTTGTTCCTGAAAGAAGCCTTGTGGTTGTTCCATCTGGTTTTGAATTCTCCCTCGGTTAATCCTACATATGTGTCGGATGTGTTAATGTCCTTGCGTATTACCTTAGATTGGTAGACAACTGATGTTTGTAAGCACCCCCCGTTGAGGGGGCAATCAGGTTTCTTTCGACAATTACATCCTTTGTTGGTTTTGGAGTCGCTCTGTCTGAGGGCCGACGGCTCATTTGCAATTGTTTTGTTGTGGTTTGAGATGATTTGTCGTATATTGTTCATGCAGCTGTAGCTCAATTTAATGTTGTTCTTGTTGAATACTTTTCTTAGGATGTTGTCTTTGGGAAAGTGTTTGTCAATCAGATTGAGGAATTTGTGTCCAATGTTCGTTGAGACGTTTTTGCTGTATGGGGGGTTGTACCAGATGATGTCGTTCCGTTTTCTGTTCTTTTTTGGCTGGTTTCCTGGCGTGGGTTCATAGGTGAGGGTGAAATTGTATCCGCTTTCATCAAGGGCTTTTTGGTACGGGGGGGTTGCTTGGTCAAATTCAGCTTTGCTAGATGACAGCATCGATAGCCTTTTATTGATTCCGGTAGGTATTCTTTTCGTGGTGGTGGGTGGGTGGTTGCTGTCGTGGTGCACGTATTGGAGTGTTGTGTTGGGTTTCGTGAATGGTTGGTAGCTGTTATTTCTCAGGTTGAAAGTGACGTCAAGGAAGTTGACGGTTTGCTTGTTGGCTTCAATCGTGATCCGTAGGCCGTTCTCTTTGAAAATTTGGCATATGCGCTTCTTGGTATTCTCGCTGCTCCTTGGTGAGGCGCGACACACTGCCAGTCCGTCATCACGGTAAATACCAAGGTTCAGATTGAGGCTAGCGAGCTGGGAGAGGAGGAAACTCCCAACGAGTTCACACGTTTCTGCTCCGTCAAAACTTCCCATAGTGACGTCAAATGTTGCATTGTTCTTTTTTTGCCATGGTGTACTGTTGTGGATGAGAATGGAGTTTTTTGCGTGGATGATGATGTTTCTTTCGTTGCCTGTGATTGAGTCGTAGTCTGAGGCGAAGTCTAGTGCTTGAGTCAGTAGGTCTTGCGTGATGGAAGGGTAAAATTCCTCGATATCAAAGGAGATAAAGTTGTGCTGTTGTTTGTCTTGGATGTTGTTGAACCATTTGATTACTGCTGCTGTATTTCTCCATTGGTTGAGTGGTGTTTTGTCCTTGATTTTTGTGTTGACTCTGTCCAGGATTATTTTGCTGATTTTTCCTATTTCAGATTTAGTTGGGTTTATTAGTCGGCATGTTGGGTTATTTGCGAAGTTGGGTTTGTGGTCCTTCAATGTGATGAAGGCTTCCTTGTTGGCTGTGGCGTCCACCCTGTCCTCAATGTCCAGTTCAGCCGCGATCCTTTTATTTTCCAGGTGGATGTTCTGTAAGGTGTTGGGTTGCGCTTTTTTGTATGATTTGGTGATGCTTCTGTCCAGTAAGGTGTGGTGTTCTGGTATGTCCATTCTGTAGAAGTTTGTGGTTTTATCGGCAGCTATGATGAGGTTGTTTACTTTCTTGATGCGCTCCTTGTCATTTTTCAGCTTGGTGAGGAGTGGGTTGCGGATTGGCTTGAATTTGACTGATTGTATCATTTTGAGCATGTCGTTCACAAAATCCTTTAGTTCCTCAACTGTGGGTGGGTTCTTGGTAGATTTGAATCCGTAAGTTTCCTTTTGCATTCCTTTTGTTTCAGGGTGGAGGAAAAAATGTGCTTTCCACCGCATCCTTCTTAGGAAGGCTTCTTTCAGGAACAAAAACCTGCGAAATACCACAGAACTCAGCAAACACATTTGGGACCTCAAAGACAATAATGTTGAATATTCAATAACATGGCAAATTCTTGCATCCAGCACACCTTACAATAGTGGTAATAAAAGATGCAACCTATGCTTGAAAGAGAAACTGTTTATTATTTACCGTCCAGACCTGTCATCCCTCAACAAGCGCAGCGAAATTGTAACAACATGCCGCCATAGACGGAAACACCTCCTAGGTAACACATGAGCCAATCACCACGCCCCTAGGCCAGCCTGTACCCACCCACTCTGTGCCCTATATAAACCATGGTATGCGAATGCTCCCATTAAAATCTCCTGACGATTGAGGGTACCCCCCCTCATGAAACAGGCCTGTAGAGATGAAATAGTCTTGTGATTTTTTTCCCACACATACATATATTGCGCTCTACTACGGTATCGAGCACTATTTTTTGGATAACCTTATTAAGACATATATATATATATATATATATATATATATATATATATTAGAGATGTCCGATAATATTGGCATGCCGATATTATCAGCCGATAAAAACTTTAAAAATGTATTCCGGAAATTATCTTTATCGTTTTTTTTATCATTGGTATCGTTTTTATTTATTTTTTTTATTTTTATTAAATCAACATAAAAAAACACAACATACCAAAAAAAACTCCCTCCCCCATTCACACTCATTCACACAAAAGGGTTGTTTCTTTCTGTTATTAATATTGTGGTTCCTACATTATATATCAATATATATCAATACAGTCTGCAAGGGATACAGTCCGTAAGCACACATAAGCTGGTCCACCAATAGTACTAACCTTTAACACTTAATTTGACTCATTTTCATTAATTACTAGTTTCTATGTAACTGTTTTTATATTGTTTTACTTTTAATTTATTTATCTTATTTATTTTTATTTTTTATTTTTTAAAGGACCTTATCTTCACCATACCTGCTTGTCCAAATTAGGCATAATAATGTGTTAATTCCACGACTGTATATATCAGTATCGGTTGATATCGGTAATTAAGAGTTGGACAATATCGGAATATTGGCAAAAAAGCCATTATCGGACATCCCTAATATATATATATATATATATATATATATATATATATATATATATATATAATGCATGCAGCTGACATAGCTCCAGCGACCCCGAGAGGTACAAGCGGTAGAAAATGGATGGATTATTATTATTATTATTATTAATATTAATGCGATATTACGAGTTAAAATCGTTATTTATCACAGTTGCAGTTGACATGTTGTATAATACATGCTTATTGCCTCATTCCATTCATTCCCATTATTTGATAACATCACGTGACATGGCTTGTGTTTATGAGCAAACACGACAATTGTGCGCCAGAAGAGGACCAATCAGCGTTGGGCAGAATTGCCTCAGGGATGAAAATGTGTAAGGACAACATTCATGCGGTGCGTGATCAGCACAACAACGCAATTCAATGCAACGAGCCATGTTTGCAACTCCCGCGTCACTGCATTGGACAGAAATACAATAAAGAGCAATGACAGCAACACAGGCCCCGCCCACTTTACGCCCGGAAAGACATCCCTGCTCGGTTGGGGGAGGGGCTGGCGAGAGGGGTGGCGGGGTATCCGCGCTCATGCGCCTGCGCGGGTCGAAGTCCAACCGCAAAGCTGATTGGCTAAAAATGACATCACCGCTGGAGGTTTTATTGTTAGTAAGAGGATGAGCTCATCGTTTAGAATCAGTCTCTGAGAGGGAAGAGGGAGACAACACGACGTGGACTCTAAGATCCTGCAGACCTGCTGCACGCTGCTTTGTGGGCTTCTGGAGAGGATTTGACACGCAAAAACACAGTAAGTAATGCATGTTGCATTCTTTTAAAATAATTGAATTGCACGTTTATTTGATCCCATTCTATCTTAAGTGGCAATGTATTAAGTCACCACAAACATCTCACACAACAAGGATTTCATTTTCAGTGCAGAACTTCCAATAATTGCACGCAAATATAATGTCACTAAATGAGTTTTCTTGTTTCATGCACGAAAAGACAAATAGTAATAATTATATATAATATAATATAATAATATATAATAATTGGAGAAAAAAATATCTCAAGGAGAAAAAAGCAAAAACAAGAAACTACAGTGCAAAAATGTAAATATGCATATATTTATTTGTTTAAAAATAGGCACCGTGAAAACATATCAAGCAAAAGATGGAAACAGAACCAGCTGGTATAGGTGGACGATACTGAAAATGTTGGCATCTATTTGATATCAAAGCCCGTATGCCAGTCTTCCTACCGATACTTTGTTTGCTATTTTACAATTTTTGCTGAAAGATTTTGCCTTTACACTGATTAAAATCGGCATAAAAAAAATACAGGACAAATATTATGGGCTAACAGTTTGACAATACAAGACGATAATTCATATCGACGATATACAAAAAATAAAGTTTATACTGCAAAATAAGTGAACAGAAACAAAAACTCATAATCAGTTTATTAACATTTTTGCTCCCAAAGTCTTTCTGTGTCCAATTATATATTCCCAGTTTGTAAACAATACACACCAATAACAAAATATCAACAATATGAGGAAGAAAAAAACAAGATATTTGTGTAAATATTCAGACGGAAACTGAAAAACATCGTTTTTTGTTTGTTTTTTTCTATTTTACTTTTATTGACATCCAGCATCAGACATTCCTAACCATTACATCATATCCACATACATCATACATCTGTTGTCTGCCCTAAATGTCAAAGTATTTTTTGTTTATGTCCCAACCATACCACCCCCCCTCAAAAGAAGAATCAGCAAAAAAAAACGAAGTAATATCTACAAATACATCAATTAAATAAACAAAAAATAAATAATACATTCATAATAATAATAATCAGAAATAAAATAAAAAACAAAAAAATATAAACGGATACATATATATATATATATATATATATATTTTTTTTTTATTTTTTTTTTTTTTTTAAATAATTATTAATGTATTATTTATTTTTTGTTTATTTAATTGATGTATTTGTAGATATTACTTCGTTTTTTTTGCTGATTTTTTTCTTTTTTGGGGGGGGTGGTGGTATGGTTAGGACATAAACAAAAAATATTTTATGTGTATATATATATATATATATATATACACATCGTTTTAATCGCACTGACATCGATCCATGACAAATACTAATCCTTGGTATCGACACAGTCGATATTTTGATCGTTTTTTCCCCAGGGTTGCCAAATGAGAAATAACAAATATCGAAGCAGAACGTTACAATTGTCGTATTTGAAGGAAAAATGTCGCTCATACACTTTGACGCTGCTTGAACAGGCGACACGTATAAGACAGTTTCACCTTTTTAAATGGCCCTATATGATAAAAGCTGCCACTGGCAGAACAGCGCCTCCACCTGGCTGTAAAGCGGCACAGCAACACTGCGAGTCCTGTTTGTCTTTGCTACTGTAAAAGCCCAGCTACATCGTACATTTATTATTATTATTATATAAATGCCATCATTACAGTACGTTTGAGCTGCTGCTCCTCACTATGTTTACTTATTCGGGACCGGAAACAACCGAGAGGAAGCCTAAACGGAAACATGAACACTACAAAATAAAAGACAGAAAGCAAAACGTTCAACAACAAAATAATTGTCTTATAAATAATACGTCGAACTGTAAATTCTTAAAAAAAAAATAAAAAAAATCTGGGTTACATATTTTTTTTAAATTTAGAGTATGTATACACTGTAAACAAAATCTGTGTTCAAAAACAAGAAAAAATTTCAAAAATGAGGGGTATTTTTTTTTAACTAAGCAAAATGATCTGCCAATAGAACAAGAAAATTTGTCTCTTCAAGACTTTCCAAAACAAGTAAAATTAGCTAACCTCAATGAACCCAAAAATACCTTAAAATAAGTATATTCTCACTATAACAAATGTACTACTATATGAGTAGGTATTTTCTATTGTTTCATTGAATATAAAACAGCAAAGTCCATTTGGCTGTCATCTGTTTTAATTATGAGACACAATTGTGTCAGTCATTTTTTTTTTTTCATTCTTGAAATAAGAAATGATTACTTAAAAAAAGTAGTTTTATACTTGTGAGTGTTGATGACACAGCTTTGCAACAGTTGATATTCTAGTTTCAAGCATGTTTTACTCAATATAGGTCATCAAATCTCAGCAACAAGCTGTAATATCTTACTGAGATCATTTAGGACCAAAACACTTAAAACAAGTAAAACACTCTAATATAAAATCTGCTTAGTGAGAAGAATGATCTTATCAGACAGAAAATAAGCAAATATCACCCTTATTTGAGATATTTCATCTTACTTAGAGTTCAGTTTTTGCAGTGTATACACTGCAAAAAGTCAGTGTTCAAAAGCAAGGAAAAAAATACAAAAATGAGGGGTATTTTATTTGAACTAAGCAAAATTATCTGCCAATAGAACAAGAAAATTTAGCTCGTCAAAACTTTCCAAAACAAGTAAAATTAGTTAACCTCAATGAAACCCAAAGTACCTTAAAATAAGTATATTCTCACTAATAACAAGTTCACTTTTCTTGGTAGAAAAAACAAATATGAGACCTTTTTTCTCACTGTTGAAAAATATTCTTAAATGAAGTAAATGCTAGTGTCATTATCTTGACATAATGATATGCGCTCGGCATTACATTTCTTGAAACCAGCAAACTTATACTAAAAACTAATTTATTGTTCTTAATGGAAAGGCAACAAGGCAACCGCTTGTTACTCTCGGGGTCTCCTAGCCGCTCAGGCAAATCATATTGTCTAAAAATGCATTTTTCCATGGATAACATGACATCATCGCGCCAAGTGCGTGCTCTTTCAGTCAATTAGTGCGCATATATACAGCCCGGTCCCCGGCTAAATTTTTTTAAATTGTAATTTTAAAGAATTTACCTGAATGTGCATGAACTATTTCTGTTCAAAATTGTTTGAAATGTTAAATGTTTAAATATATATATTAAATATAGTCAGTTTACTGTACTGTGCCAACTGTACTACTATATGAGTACCTATTTTCTATTGTTTCATTGAAAATAAAACAGCAAAGTTCATTTGGCTGTCATCTGTTTTAATTATGAGACACAATTGTGTCAATCATGGTTTATTTCACGCTTGAAATAAGAAATTATATATATATATATAATTTAACAGTTGATATTCTAGTTGCAAGCATGTTTTACTCAATATAGGTCATCAAATCTCAGCAACAAGCTGTAATATCTTACTGAGATCATTTAGGACCAAAACACTTAAAACAAGTAAAACACTCTAACATAAAATCTGCTTAGTGAGAAGAATTATTCTTATCAGACAGAAAATAAGCAAATATCACCCTTATTTGAGATATTTCATCTTACCTAGAATTCAGTTTTTGCAGTGTAGAATCTTTTAATGATGATTTAAAGGGGATTTTTGTGCTGCAGACATGGTTTGGTCCAGGGATGGAGAGATGGAGTGTCCTCCTCTGTCCATCATCCTACCAAGACTCTACCTAGGAGCGGAGAGCGATGTGACGCAGGTAAAAGGCAACTTTGTACCATTTCAAATGTAGACTGTGAATTTTGATGTACTATATAATGTGTGTGTGTGTGTGTGTGTGCAGGACCGACTGGCCTCTCTGGGCATCTCCTATGTTCTGAGTGTGAGTCGCTGCAGCCCCCGGCCTCCCTTCCTTCCCTGCTCCAGACACCTGCGCATTCCCATCGATGACTCCCTGCGGGACGACCTGCTGCCCTGGATCCCCCAGGCTCTGCGCTTCATCGGTAAGGCCCCGTCAGCCTTTTCGCCAATACACTGAAACGGAAGCAAGTACACTGCAAAAACTGAAATCTAAGTAAGATGAAATATCTCAAATCAGGGTGATATTTGCTTATTTTCTGTCTGATAAGATAATTCTTCTCACTAAGCAGATTTTATGTTAGAGTGTTTTACTTGTTTTAAGTGTCCTAAATGATCTCAGTAAGATATTACAGCTTGTTGCTGAGATTTGATGACCTATATTGAGTAAAACATGCTTGAAACTAGAATATCAACTGTTGCAAAGCTGTGTCATCAACACTCACAAGTATAAAACTACTTTTTAAAGTAATCATTTCTTACTTCAAGCATGAAAAAAATCATGATTGACACAATTGTGTCTCATAATTAAAACAGATGACAGCCAAATAAACTTTGCTGTTTTATTTTCAATGACACAATAGAAAATAGGTACTCATATAGTAGTACAGTTGGCACAGTACAGTAAACTGACAGTTAATATTTAAACATTTGACATTTCTAACAATTTGGAACAGAAATAGTTCATGCACATTCAGATAAATTCTTCAAAATGACAATTAAATTTTTTTTGGCCAGGCTGTATATATGTGCACTAATTAACTGAAAGAGCACGCACTTGGCGCGATGATGTCATGTTATCCATGGAAAAATGCATTTTTAGACAATATGATTTGCCTGAGCGGCTAGGAGACCCCGAGAGTAACAAGCGGTTGCCTTGTTGCCTTTCCATTAAGAACGATAAATTAGTTGTTAGTATAAGTTTGCTGGTTTCAAGAAATGTAATGCCGAGCGCATATCATTATGTCAAGATAATGGCACTAGCATTTACTTCATTTAAGAATATTTTTCAACATATTGAGCAAAAAGGTCTCTTTTTTTTTTTCTACCAAGAAAAGTGCACTTGTTATTAGTGAGAATATTCTTATTTTAAGTATTTTTGGGTTCATTGAAGTTAGCTAATTAGGGACCGCAATGTCCCTTTGGGACTCGGGACCCTATTGTATTTGTAAGGTTTTATTATTATTATACCGCCGCCTATTTGAGCTGTAATTTGACCCCCTTAACATGCTTCAAAAGTCACCATATTTGACACACACATCAGGACTGGCAAAAATTGCCATCTAATCAAAAAACCAAACCCCAAAACTCAAAATTGCGCTCTATCGCCCCCTAGGACAAAACACAGACACAACTGCTTGTAACTTCCGGTAGGAATGTCGTAGAGACATGAAACCTCTACGTAGGTCTGCCTTAAACCTACATTTCATACATTAACATCCTTCAGCAAAAATCAACAGGAAGTTGGCAATTCCCCCTTCAAAACAAACAGTTAGTAAAAACAGTCATTTTTGCCTCTTTGAGCTGTAATTTGACCCCCTTAACATGCTTCAAAACTCACCAAACTGGACACACACATCAGGACTGGCAAAAATTGCGATCTAATAAAAAAAAACCAACCCCAAAACTCAAAATTGCGCTCTAGCGCCCCCTAGGAAGAAAACACAGACACAACTGCTCCTAGGAAGAAAACTCAGACAAAACTGCCTGTAACTTCCAGTAGGAATGTCTTAGAGACATGAAACAAAAACCTCTATGTAGGTCTCATTTAGACCTACATTTCATATATTGACAACCCCCAGCAAAAATCAACAGGAAGTTTGCAATTCCCCCTTCAAAACAAAAGTTTTGTAAAAACCGGTCACCTCTTTTCAAATATTATGACATCTGAGCGCATTTGTCGTGTCGGCTTCAAACTAGCACATGAGAGAGATTGAATCCTTCTGATTAAAAGTTGACCAAAGAGTTTTAATTACTGCTCCGGTTTGGATTTTATGTGCCGTCAAAGTCGGTCCCGTCCATCGCTGCTTGCAGCTTTAATTTTACTTGTTTTGGAAAGTCTTGACAAGCCAAATGTTCTTGTTCTATTGGCAGATAATTTTGCTTAGTTCAAATAAAATACCCCTCATTTTTGTATTTTTTTCCCTTGTTTTTGAACACTGACTTTTTGCAGTGTGTGTAACGATCGTATGTGTCCGTGCAGATAAGGCCATGTCGTCCGGCGCCTCCGTGCTGGTTCACTGCGCGGCCGGGATCTCTCGCTCTCCGGCTCTGGCTGTCGCCTACATCATGTACAGCTTGGGAATGGACCTGGACCAGGCCTACAGGTACATTGACGCGCTTATCTATAAATATCACCTGCATGTATTAGCCACGGCTCAAAGAGTGCATCGCACATGTATTATCATTAAAGACATTTATTTTTTGACCAATAACACAAAGTTCGACAAGCTTTGCATATTGTTGCATTAGTCGTATAGAAAATGCATCAAATGTTTCATATTGACATGTTGCATAACGCGTGCGGGTCTATGTGAAATAATAAAACACGCTTTACTAAAAAGGATTTCACGCTGAATTTGGAAAATAGAAAATAAATGAGATGTGAGGTTGACTTTTAACTCGGTGTGATTCAAGTCTAAAGTCATCTTGTAATTGTCCTGTATTATTATGTATTTTACAATGTACTGCTTTTATATTTCCTGTATTTTATATTATTACTTTGAACTGTTTTATATTTACATTTTTTTTATCCTGTAAAGCGTCTTTGAGTACTCTGAAAAGCACTATACCAAATAAAATGTATTATTATTATTATTATTAAAGTGTAAATTATTTTTAGTACATTTAATAAATAAAAATATTTAGTAATACATTAAATACGTGTTTAAAAAAAAACACTTTATTTCATTAATTGCTCATTTATTATCCAAAAAATACATTTTTGGGGGGAAAATAGTATTTGAAAAATGTTAAAAATAACAAAAATGTGTATTTATTAGGGATGTCCGATAATATCGGACTGCCGATATCATCGGCCGATAAATGCTTTAAAATGTAATATCGGAATTTATCGGTATCGGTTTCAAAAAGTGAAATTTATGACTTTTTAAAAAGCTGCTGTGTACACGGACGTAGGGAGAAGTACAGAGCGCCAATAAACCTTAAAGGCACTGCCTTTGCGTGCCGGCCCAGTCACATAATATCTACGGCTTTTCACACACACAAGTGAATGCAATGCATACTTGGTCAACAGCCATACAGGTCACACTGAGGGTGGCCGTATAAACAACTTTAACACTGTTACAAATATGCGCCACACTGTGAACCCACACCAAACAAGAATGACAAACACATTTCGGGAGAACATCCGCACCGTAACACAACATAAACACAACAGAACAAATACCCAGAACCCCTTGCAGCACTAACTCTTCCGGGACGCAACAATATACACCCCCGCTACCCCCTACCCATCCCACCTCAACCCCGCCCACCTCAACCTCCTCATGCTCTCTCAGGGAGAACATGTCCCAAATTCCAAGCTGCTGTTTTGAGGCATGTTAAAAAAAATAATGCACTTTGTGACTTCAATAATAAATATGGCAGTGCCATGTTGGCATTTTTTTTCATAACTTGAGTCGATTTATTTTGGAAAACCTTGTTACATTGTTTAATGCATCCAGCGGGGCATCACAACAAATTTAGGCATAATAATGTGTTAATTCCTCGACTGTATATATCGGTATCGGTTGACATCGGAATCGGTAATTAAGAGTTGGACAATATCGGAATATCGGCAAAAAAGCCATTATCGGACATCTCT
Source organism: Nerophis lumbriciformis (assembly GCF_033978685.3). Lineage (NCBI taxonomy): Eukaryota > Metazoa > Chordata > Actinopteri > Syngnathiformes > Syngnathidae > Nerophis > Nerophis lumbriciformis. Next base: position 35,404,846 of record NC_084569.2, on the reverse strand, counting down.
AGTATGTATATTATCAAAATTCTAAATATTTATTTTATGAAGTGACCCCTCAAGTCTAACGTGTCATTTCTTCCTAGTGACTTAACAGTTAATTTTACTCATTTTCATTAATTACTAGTTTCAATGTAACTGTTTTTATATTGTTTTACTTTCTTTTTCATTCAAGAAAATGTTTTTAATTTATTTATCTTATTTTATTTTATTAATTTTTTTAAAAAGTACCTTATCTTCACCATACCTGGTTGTCCAAATTAGGCATAATAATGTGTTAATTCCACGACTGTATATATCGGTATCGGTTGATATCGGTATCGGTAATTAAAGAGTTGGACAATATCGGAATATCGGCAAAAAGCCATTATCGGACATCCCTAGTTATATTCCTTAAGATTTATTTATGCAAGTTTGAAGTATCAATTATCTAAACACAGTTTTGTTTGCATATTTTCAGGATGTAGATAAACATATATATATATATATATATATATATATATATATATATATATATATGAAATACTTGACTTGGTGAATTATAGCTGTAAAAATACTCCTCCCCTCTTAACCACGCCCTCAACCATTTTTTTATGTTTTACTAAACTTTATTTATATTTCAAATATATTAGATTTTTATTTTGAGAGCTTCTAATAATTTAGATCAGGGGTGTCTAAACCTTTTCTACTGAAAAGTCATTTTATATATATAAAAAAAAAATGCTATATTATTATATTATTACATATTATGAATATTTAAAGACAAAACTGTATGGTATAGCTGACTAAGTACATTGTTTTTAATTATGAGTTTAACCTTAAACATTTCAGCTTTTTCTCAATAAATTCAGATTTTTTTTCCCTCTTTTTTCACATTAATTGGTTTTTAGAGAGATATGTTATCATTCGAAAATACACACCTTCTAAAATTTTAGCAGACACGTTAGTAGGGATGATGTTTGATAAGAAATGATCGAGTTCCAGCCCATTATCGAATCCTCTTATCGAACCGATTCCTTATCGATTCTCTTATCGAATCCAGATAGGTTGTTGTATATGGAAAAAAACACACTATATTTGGTTTAACAAAAGCTCACATGGTATTTTTTTATATATTTTTTGTCATAAAAAAATACAATCATGTGTGCTTACGGACTATCCCTGCAGACTGTATTGATATATATTGATATATAATGTAGGAACCAGAATATTAATAACAGAAAGAAACAACCCTTTTGTGTGAATGAGTGTGAATGCGGCCTGGTACCAATCGATCCACGGACCGGTACCGGGCTACGACCCAATGGTTGGGGACCACTGGTGTAGGCTACAAGATACCGTTAACGTTATCAGACACATACAAAAAGGCTAACGTTAACGTTACCGATAGCCACTGACTATGCTTAGGTAACATTAGTCCAGCTAACATTACTGCAATCCTGGATTGACATACGAGGTAACCTTATTTTAGCCTAAAGGCTACGAGTGAGCAGATATGGAAATTAACCGGCAACAGTTAACGTTAGTTACTCACGTTGAAGAGGGGTGTGCTTTGTCGCTGCTTCTCCACGACACCTTTCTCTAACCTTCAGGTTATGTGCAGCCTGAACATGTTTCAACATAATTGTTGTACTTCCCCCCTTACATGAGAGCGAAGCCTGGCAATAATTGCAGATAGCAGTTTCCTCGTCGTATTTTTTTGTAAAATGAAGCCATGCCTTGAGGCGTTTTTTCCGGTCCATTGTTGTTGCTGCTTTCTGTATCTGCCGCCTAATGACTGAGCTACGTCATTTCCTGGGACGTGCCACAGGGCATTTCCTGTGGGACGGGATTCAAATAAAGAACCAACTCTTTTTCTTTACTGTAGTGGCCTCAATAACGGCACCAGGTTCCCAAAAAGGGATTCGAGTCCATGGAATCGGTTCTTTTCTTATCGAACAACCGGGAGAACCGGTTTCGAACATCATCCCTACACGTTCGGTATATCCATATCGGATCGATATCAACAATATTTAAGTTAACATAATTTGCGATTACATGGAGTACATGTTTTTTTATTCTACCAAAATAGAAAAAAAAGTTACAGTACTTTATTGATACATATTATTTCCAGGCTTTCGAGGGCCCAATAAAAAAAAAAAGTGGCGGGCCACATCTGACCCCCGGGACTTGAGTTTGACACCTGTGTGCTATGTTATCAGTGATGTTATTCCTTGCCAGCAAGTCAAGAAATGACAAGTCCAGTCATTTAGACTAGAGATATCCGATAATATCGGCAGGCCGATAAATGCGTTAAAATGTAATATCGGAAATGATCGGTATCAGTTTTTTTATTATCGGTATCGTTTTTTTTTGGTTTTTTTAATTAAATCAACATAAAAAACACAAGATACACTTACAATTAGTGCACCAACCCAAAAAACCTCCCTACCCCATTTTCACTCATTCTGTCAAGACTTGGACTGTGGCGTGGTTTGTTCTCCCGAGGTGCAAGTGATTTGGACCAGACATGACGTGAAGGTGAATACATGATTTATTTTAACACTATATATCAAAAAGGAACAAACGAAAAGCGCGCACAATGGCGGAGGTACAAAACTAGACTATAAACACAGAACTTGCACATTGGCAGAAACTATGAACAATTAAACAAAACTTGCAAACTATGGCATAAATAAAGAAAACTTACTTGGATGAAAAAACGGCATGAAAAAGCGCAGCAAGGGTCATAAGGGTGTGTGGAGAGTATAAATGCGGGATGTCGCCAGGAAGACAAACTGAAAACAATGAACTTAAATACTACAGACATGATTAACGAAAACAGGTGCGTGACTCAAAACGTGAAACAGGTGCGTGAAGTGACAGGTGAAAACTAATGGGTTGCTATGGTGACAAACAAGAGTGCACAATGAGTCCAAACGTGGAACAGGTGACACTAATGGGTAACCATGGAAACAAGACAAGGGAGTGAAAAGCCAGAAACTAAAGAGTCCAATAACTAAACTAAACAAAACATGACTTGACTAAAACAAAACATGATTACACAGACATGACACATTCACACAAAAGGGTACCGATAATAAAAAAACTGATACCAATAATTTCCGATATTACATTTTAACGCATTTATCGGCCTGCCGATATCTCTAGTGTAAATGACTGGACTTGTCATTTCTTGACTTGCTGGGAAGGAATAACATCACTGATAACATAGCAGAAAGGTGTCAAACTTAAGTCCCGGGGGTCAGATGTGGCCCGCCACTTTTTTTTTTATTGGGCCCTCGAAATCCTGGAAATAATATGTATCAATAAAGTACTGTAACTTTTTTTTCTATTTTGGTAGAATAAAAAAACATGTACTCCATGTAATCGCAAATTATGTTAACTTAAATATTGTTGATATCGATACGATACGGATACTTTGCGCAAATATACCTAACGTGTAGGGATGATGTTCGAAACCGGTTCTCCCGGTTGTTCGATAAGAAAAGAACCGATTCCATGGACTCGAATCCCTTTTTGGGAACCGGGTCCCGTTATCGAGGCCACTACAGTAAAGAAAAAGAGTTGGTTCTTTATTCGAATCCCTGGGAACGAATCCCGTCCCACAGGAAATGCCCTGTGGCACGTCCCAGGAAATGACGTAGCTCAGTCAACAACAATGGACCGGAAAAAACGCCTCAAGGCATGGCTTCATTTTACCAAAAAATACGACGAGGAAACGACTATCTGCAACCTTCCTCCCTTACATGAGGCTTCGCTCTCATGTAAGGGAGGAAGTACAACAAGCATGTTGAAACATGTTCAGGCTGCACATAACCTGAAGGTTAGAGAAAGGTGTCGTGGAGAAGCAGCGACGAAGCACACCCCTTTTCAACGTGAGTAACTAACGTTAACTGTTGCCGGTTAATTTCCATATCTGCTCACTCGTAGCCTTTAGGCTAAAATAAGGTTACCTCGTATGTCAATCCAGGATTGCAGTAATGTTAGCTGGACTAACGTTACCTAAGCATAGTCAATGGCTAACGGTAACTTTAACGTTACTTGTTGTGTCTGACAACGTTAACGGTATCTTGTAGCCTACACCAGTGGTCCCCAACCATTGGGTCGTAGCCCGGTACCGGTCCGTGGATCGATTGGTACCAGGCCGCATTCACACTCATTCACACAAAAGGGTTGTTTCTTTCTGTTATTAATATTGTGGTTCCTACATTATATATCAATATATATCAATACAGTCTGCAAGGGATACAGTCCGTAAGCACACATGATTGTGCGTGTTGCTGGTCCACTAATAGTACTAACCTTTAACACTTAATTTGACTCATTTTCATTCATTACTAGTTTCTATGTAACTGTTTTTATATTGTTTTACTTTCTTTTTTATTCAAGAAAATGTTTTTAATTTATTCATCTTATTTTTTTTATTTTTAAAAAGGACCTTATCTTCACCATACCTGGTTGTCCAAATTAGGCATAATAATGTGTTAATTCCACGACTGTATATATCGGTATCGGTTGATATCAGTATCGGTAATTAAAGGGTTGGACAATATCGGATATCGGCAAAAAGCCATTATCGGACATCCCTAATTTAGACTCATTCTTTACCCAAACCTTGTCCGTTCTTCAGGTTCGTGAAGGAGCGCCGACCCGCCATTTCCCCAAACTTCAACTTCCTGGGTCAGCTGCAACACTTCCAGGGCACCTTGCGTCAAAAAGCCGGCGGCGGCGGCGGCGACTTCCTGGATAATGACCTTCCATCCATCAACCGCAACAACAACCAGGCCGACGCCGTAGAGAATTCCTGCCAGCAGAGACGTTCAAATGCCGACGCCAACGGCAACCACGAGACTCTATGGACTTTAAACCAGCAGGAAGTCCAGACTCCCTTCAGGACGTCTGGTCCGAGCCCGCGTGCGTCACTCCAACCGGCGCCAAAACCCACGCAACCACAACTCCCAGCAGCTTCTCTGTCAGAAAGACGGAAAAGCCTCAGCCTCTCCTTGGCCCCCTTAGGAGTCTGCGCCCCGGCGACGACACGCCATAGCGACCAGAGTGCGCCTAGAAGTGTGCACGAGAGAGAGTCGGGGGCCAAGACGCGGAGCGAGGAGACGTGCAAGGGTCCTCAGAGCAAACACAAGACATCAGAGGCCAAGGATCAAGGCCTGCTGTCGCCGCTCGGCTGCACCCTCAGCAGGCTGCTGGACTGGGGGGAGAGGATGCTGCTGGGGGGGGTCTTTGCCCACCCGGTTAAGATGGGACAGCCCGCTTTGCCGTACAGATGCTGAGTGGACTCCCTTCGGGTGTTTGTGCGTGCACACCTGTTTATTTATTGCCATTTTCACCCTCTTTATTATGTTGTTGTCATTTGAAGTGAATTGTACAAGATTTACTGACCATTAAATGTTCCATTCCAACCTCATCTCTCTTTGTAGGGACGTGCGATACAACTGATACCGATACGATACTTAGTTCAAAGTTAAAGTACCAATGATTGTCACACACAAACTAGGTGTGGCGAAATTATTCTCTGCATTTGACCCATCACCCTTGATCACCCCCTGGGAGGTGAGGGGAGCAGTGAGCAGCAGTGGTGGCCGTGCCCGGGAATCATTTTTGGTGATTTAAAGGGGGACATTATCACAATTTCAGAATGGTTAAAACCATTAAAAATCAGTTCCCAGTGGCTTATTATATTTTTCGAAGTTTGTTTCAAAATGTTACCCATCACGCAATATCCCTAAAAAAAGCTTCAAAGTGCCTGATTTTAACCATCGTTATATACACCCGTCCATTTTCCTGTGACGTCACATAGTGATGCCAACACAAACAAACATGGCGGAAAGAACAGCAAGCTATAGCGACATTAGCTCGGATTCAGACTCGGATTTCAGCGGCTTAAGCGATTCAACAGATTACGCATGTATTGAAACGGATGGTTGTAGTGTGGAGGCAGGTAGCGAAAACGAAATTGAAGAAGAAACTGAAGCTATTGAGCCATATCGGTTTGAACCGTATGCAAGCGAAACCGACGAAAACGACACGACAGCCAGCGACACGGGAGAAAGCGAGGACGAATTCGGCGATCGCTTTCTAACCAACGATTGGTATGTGTTTGTTTGGCATTAAAGGAAACTAACAACTATGAACTAGGTTTACAGCATATGAAATACATTTGGCAACAACATGCACTTTGAGAGTCCTGACAGCCCAATTTTCATCAATTAACGTATTTCCCGCACCATAAGCCGCCCCGTGTTATAAGCCGCGCCTTCAATGAACGGCATATTTCAAAACTTTGTCCACCTATAAGCCGCCCCGTGTTATAAGCCACATCTAACTGCGCTACAGGGAATATCAAAAAAACAGTCAGATAGGTCAGTTAAACTTTAATAATATATTAAAAACCAGCGTTCTAACAACTCTGTTCACTCCCAAAATGTACGGTAATGTGCAATCACAAACATAGTAAAATTCAAAATAGTGCAGAGCAATAGCAATAACTTAATGTTGCTCGAACGTTAATGTCACAACACACATTCTGAAGTTATTCTTCATTCATAAATCCCTCGAATTCTTCTCCTACGGTGTCCGAATTAAAAAGTTGGGCGAATACGGGATCCAAAATGGCCGGCTCCGTCTCGTCGAAGTCATCAGAGTCAGTGTCGCTGTTGTTTTTCCAGCAGTTCCGTGAATCCTGCCTTCCGGAAAGCTCGGACCACAGTTGAGACCGAAATATCCGCCTAGGCATTTACGATCCACTGGCAGATGTTGGCGTATGTCGTCCGGCGCTGTCTCCCTGTCTTAGTGAAGGTGTGTTCGCCTTCGGTCATCCATTGTTCCCACGCCGTTCGCAGTCATGCTTTAAATGCCCTGTTGACACCAATATCGAGCGGTTGGAGTTCTTTGGTTAATCCACCCGGAATGACGGCGAGTGTTGTATTTGTGTGCTTCACTTGTTTTTTGACACCATCTGTGATGTGGGCGCGCATGGAGTCGTATATCAACATCAGGCCCGGCCCTAACAAATCTGGCGCCCTAGGCAAGATTTTATGTGGCGCCCCCCCCCCACATCGGCAGTGAAGTGTATATACTCACAAGAACCTGAATAGCTTTGTCTTTGACCTTTTTTTTTTTACTTACAACTATACCTAATATATAAAGGGGTGGAAAAGTGACTATTACCTGCAGGGCAAACATTAGCTAACCAGAAGGCAATAACAATGTAAACAAAAAACACCTGCTTAAAAGATCTAATACAAATGTCCCAGAGGAATGTAGGTGGGAGTACTGTAATTACCTAACGTTACATTATTATTTTCCATAACAATTTAGCCCCCTTCACAATATTAACCCGACGTTAAAACAGAACTAGCTATTTATTGATTAGCAATTGCCGACTCATGTAACATTAGCTTAATGCTAAAAAGCCAGGTTACTATCACATTCTGTAACAGACAAATAATTTCATGTAGGCTAACGTTACCTACCTGCTACCTCTGTCTTTTCTCGTTTCTCCTCCTCTTCTTTTCTCTTTTTTCTTCCCTGGGCACCTGACAGTTTTGGCCGTTTTGACATCTTGTGTTGATTTTTTGATGTGGTGACGTCCAAAAAGAGTCATGATACGGGAAGGGAGGGGGTGCACCGTGCAGGGGGGTAATGTTGTAACAAATAATATTTCTATTAAATAGGCTTTACTTTGCATTTTAATTAACGAGGGATTATTTTTTGTATTTAGAAATAATAGTACCGGTACCACCTTTTTTTTCTCTTTTTTTTTTTTTTTCTCTCCAACATTTGTGGCACTTGCGTGGCGCCCCCTGATGGACGGCGCCCTTAGCATTTGCCTATACGGCCTATGCCACGGGCCGGCCCTGATCAACATGGACGGAGCTGCGTGAAAAAAGCCACCCGGCCTCTTCGCGTAAACTTACCTTAACCACTCGCTCATCTTTTCTTCATCCATCCATCCCTTCGAGTTAGCTTTTATGATGACGCCGGCTGGAAAGTTCTCTTTTGGCAAGGTCTTCCTTTTGAATATCACCATGGGTGGAAGTTTCTGGCCATTAGCATGGCAAGCTAGAACCACAGTGTGTCGCTTAGTAGGAGCCATTTTGTGGTCTTTACAGATGTAAACACACAAAGGAAATGAAACGTAATACCCGCGCGCTTCTTCTTCTATGGGGGCGGGTGCTTACCTTGGCGGTTGCTTACCGTAGAAGAAGAAGCACTTCCTCTTCTACGGGGAAAAAATATGGCGGCTGTTTACCGTAGTTGCGAGACCTAAACTTTATGAAAATGAATCTTAATATTAATCCATATATAAAGCGCACCGGGTTATAAGCCGCACTGTCAGCTTTTGAGTAAATTTGTGGTTTTTAGGTGCGGCTAATAGTGCGGAAAATACGGTAATATATTCTGTAGACATACCCTCATCCACTCTCTTTTCCTGAAAGCTGATCTGTCCAGTTTTGGAGTTGATGTCAGCAGGCCAGGGAAGCTAGGGTCGATATTCTTCTCTTGATCATCTTCGGTGGCATAAGGGGCGGTGTGAGCCAAGACATCCAGGGGGTTTAGCTCGCTCGTCTGCGGGAACAAACTGCCGCCAATGCTTGCCGTGCTACGGAGGTCCTTTGTCCCTGAATTGCTCACACACTCCGGCAGATTCAATGGGGGTCTGGCGGCAAATTTCTTTGACTTTATCGTTGGAAATGCATCTGCTTTGAGTGTCGCAGGATATCCACACATTCTTGCCATCTCTGTCGTAGCATAGCTTTCGTCGGTAAAGTGTGCGGAACAAACGTCCAATTTCTTGCCACTTTCGCATCTTTGGGCCACTGGTGCAACTTGAGTCTGTCCCTGTTCGTGTTGTTACACCCTCCGACAACACACCGACGAGGCATGATGTCTCCAAGGTACGGAAAACAGTCGAAAAAACGGAAAATAACAGAGCTGATTTGACTCGGTGTTTGTAATGTGTTTGAGAAAATGGCGGATTGCTTCGTCATCGCTCCGAGAGCGAATATTAGAAAGGCGTTTAATTCGCCAAAATTCACCCATTTAGAGTTCGGAAATCGGTTAAAAAAAAAAAGGTCTTTTTTCTGCAACATCAAGGTATATATTGACGCTTACATAGGTCTGGTGATAATGTTCCCCTTTAACGCCCAATTCCAACCCTTGATGCTGAGTGCCAAGCAGGGAGGTAATGGGTCCCATTTTTATAGTCTTTGGTATGACTCGGCCGGGGTTTGAACTCATGACCTACCGATCTCAGTGAAGACACTCTAAAACTGAGCAGGTCGACTGGGCATTGTACAAAACGGGTTATTTTCTGGCGCATTTAAAATTCAATAAATCCGCATCAGCAATCAAAACTAGAGATGTCCGATAATACCGGCCTGCCTATATTATCGGCCGATAAATGCTTTAAAATGTAAAATCGGAAATTATCGGTATCGTTTTTTTTATTATTATAAGTATCTTTTTTTTTTTTTAATAATTAAATCAACATAAGAAACACAAGATACACTTACAATTAGTGCACCAACCCAAAAAACATCCCTCTCCCATTTACACTCATTCACACAAAAGGGTTGTTTCTTTCTGTTATTAATATTGTGGTTCCTACATTATATATCAATATATATCAATACAGTCTGCAAGGGATACAGTCCGTAAGCACACATGATTGTGCGTGCTGCTGGTCCACTAATAGTACTAACCTTTAACAGTTAATTTGACTCATTTTCATTAATGACTAGTTTCTATGTAACTGTTTTATATTGTTTTACTTTCTTTTTTATTCAAGAAAATGTTTATTTATCTTATTTTATTTTATTATTATTTTTAAAAAGGACCTTATCTTCACCATACCTGGTTGTCCAAATTAGGCAT
>NC_084569.2:35342458-35389958 GCF_033978685.3 Nerophis lumbriciformis | reverse complement strand
TACTTTAACTTAACTTTAACTTTACACATACAAACTGTAGCACACAAAAAAAGCACATTTAATAAAACAATTTTTATTATGGTCTTACCTTTACTTATAAGTGCGGGAACAGTGGTGTTCGTGTTGGAGGAGTTGTGAATGAATGAAATATGAAATCCGTGCTGCAGTCTGCAGGTGTACCTAATGTTATAAATAATAATGATAAATGGGTTGTACTTGTATAGCGCTTTTCTACCTTCAAGGTACTCAAAGCGCTTTGACACTACTTCCACATTTACCCATTCACACACACATTCACACACTGATGGAGGGAGCTGCCATGCAAGGCGCTAACCAGCACCCATCAGGAGCAAGGGTGAAGTGTCTTGCTCAGGACACAACGGACATGACGAGGTTGGTACTAGGTGGGGATTGAACCAGGGACCCTCGGGTTGCGCCACGCCGTCCATGTTGTGTCCATGCAGTCGTTCACGGCTCCTCCGGCGCGAGCAATGTTGTTTTTGCACTTTTTGGCTTCTTGTTAAGTGACTTTTTTTTGGGTGGATTCGGTCTTGCACGTGGAGGGTTTGGGTGTGGGCTTTGGTTGGTGTGGCGTGCCCGTCGGGGGGTGCAGTCTGCGGCGGAGGTGCATTAACCGGCACCAGAAGGCGGGATTACGCGAGCCTCACACAGTGCGTCTTCGCAGCAGTTTTATGATTGCTCAGCGCAAGAAATAAGTTACACACATACAGTTGTTGACAAAATACACTGTACATTATATACCTCAGCTAACTAAACTATGGAAATGTATAATATAGTTCATATAGCAATACAGTCTCACTGCACAGCAGGCCAGCAGTTAGCCGAGTCCGCAATCCATGTTGAGGCACTGAGTGACATGCCTCAACTGGCTGCTGATCACCGCACCGTCTCTTCTCAGTATTTGAACGGCAAATGTGAAAATTCAGCGATTTTGAATACAAATAATCTAAAACTGGTGAAGTTAAATGGAAAATAACTGTATATTATAATCACTGGATACATATAACAATTTAATTAATTTTTTTTCTTTTTACATTTTTTTTTCTTTCCATGATGGCAGGTGAGGCCATCATGGAAATACAAAAATTTATATTTTGTTGTTTTCTTACTGTACCGAAAATGAACCGAACTGTGACATCTAAACCAAGGTACGTACAGAACCGAAATGTTTGTGTTACACCCCTACCTGGAGCTTTTTTTCCTTGATAGTGTTGACTAGCTGCACACGCTGGAAACGAGTAGCGAGGGCAGAATAATGAATGTATTGACAGTGCAGTGTGAACGCCGATGTGTTTACTTTGCAATAAGGTAAGTCTCAAAGAAATATAACCTGCGGGGGCACTTTCTGACGAAAGATCCACATTTCGATGTCAGGCCCTTGGGCTCTTGAAACTGCAGCCCTTTTCATAATGTAGTTGAATAGCCCTGTCTTATAGCCATATTTCATGATGGAATAAATTGATTGTTGTCCTCAAAGTTCTACACTCAATACCCCATAATGACAATGTGATTAGTTTTTTAATTAAGCAATTTTATTCAAAAAAATCACAGGTACATAATTATTCATAGCCTTTGCTTAATACTTAAATGATGCACCTTTGGCAGCAATTACAGCCTCAAATCTTTTTGAACACGCCACACCTATCTTTGGGCTGTTTTGCCCAATTCCTCTTTGCAGCACCTGTCACGCTCCAGCAGATTTGATGAGAAGCGTTGGTTTTCATCCAGGATGTCTCTGTACATTGCTGAATTAATCTTTCCCTCTATCCTGACTAGTCTTCCAGTTCCTGTCACTGAAGAACATCCCCACAGCATGATGGTACCATCACCATGCTTCACTGTAGGGATGGTATTGGCCTGGTGATGAACGGTGCATGGTTTCCTCCAAACATGACGCCAAAGATTTCAATCTTTGTCTCATCAGACAAGATAATTTAGTTTCTCATGGTCGGAGAGTCTTTCAGGTGCATTTTGGCAAACTTTTTCCCGTCTGGTCACTTTACCATACAGGCCTGATTGGTGGATTACTGCAGAGATGGTTGTCCTTCTGTAGGTTCTCCCCTCCACAGATGAATGTTGTAGCTCTAACAGAGACCATTGGGTTCTTGGTCACCTCCCTGACTAGACTAAGATGAATGCAGCAATGTACAGAGACATCCGGCATGAAAAATAACACTTGTCATCCAATCTGATGGAGCTTGAGAGGTGCTGCTTAGAATGCCGGCAGAAACTACCCAAAGGTGCATCAACCAAGTATTGAGCAAAGTCTGTAAATACTAAAAGTACAAAAGATTATTTTATTTGTTTAGTACATTTGTAATGAAAAAAACCCACACTTTTTACATTGTCATTATGGGGTATTGTCTGTAGATTTTTGAGGACCAAATTTAATTCATTACATTTTGGAATAAAGCTCTAAAATAACAAAATCCGGAAAAAGTGATGCACTGTATAATACATCCATCCATTCATTTTCTATAGCATGTGTCAAACTCAAGGCTTGGGGGCCAGATCTGGCCCGTGAAAGACTGTAAATATGTTATGTCATGTTTTTTTTTTTACCGCTGAAGGTGCGCTTATTGGTGAGAGGCTGCACTTACTCCGCTTCAAAAGTCAAAAATACTTATTTCAAAAAGTTATTTTTTCATATACGAAATATTTAAATAATATATGTTATATGTGGGGGAAAAAGGACCTTCATGGAAAATACTAAAGGACACCAAAACTAGAGATGTCCGATAATATCGGACTGCCGATATTATCGGCCGATAAATGGTTTAAAATATAATATCGGAAATTATCGGTATCGGTTTGAAAATTATCGGTATCGGTTTCAAAAAGTAAAATTTATGACTTTTTAAAACGCCGCTGTGTACACAGACGTAGGGAGAAGTACAGAGCGCCAATAAACCTGCCTTTGCGTGCCGGCCCAGTCACATAATATCTACGGTTTTTCACACACACAATTGAATGCCACGCATACTTGGTCAACAGCCATACAGGTCACACTGAGGGTGGCCGTATAAACAACTTTAACACTGTTACAAATATTCGCCACACTGTGAACCCACACCAAACAAGAATGACAAACACATTTCGGGAGAAAATCCGCACCGTAACACAACAGAACAAATACCCAGAACCCCTTGCAGCACTAACTCTTCCGGAACGCTACAATATACAAGATTGTGACCATTGAGCGTCGCAGGCTGTGACTCTTTATGCACCACACGATTCGATTCAGAATCCATTCTCGAATCAAAACTATTCTTGATTTAAAATCAATAGCGTATTTTTCGGAGTATAAGTAGCTCAGGAGTATATGTCGCACTGGCCGAAAATGCATAATAAAGAAAGAAAAAAAACATATAAGTCGCACTGGAGTATAAGTCGCATTTTTGGGGGAAATTTATTTGATAAAACCCAACACCAAGAATAGACATTTGAAAGGCAATTTAAAATAAATAAAGAATAGTGAACAACAGGCTGAATAAGTGTACGTTATATGAGGCATAAATAACCAACTGGTATGTTAACGTAACATATTATGGTAAGAGTCATTCAAATAACTATAACATATAGAACATGCTATACGTTTACCAAACAATCTGTCACTCCTAATCGCTAAATCCTATGAAATCTTATACGTCTAGTCTCTTACGTGAATGAGATAAATAATATTATTTGATATTTTACGCTAATGTGTTAATAATTTCACACATAAGTCGCTCCTGAGTATAAGTCGCACCCCCGCACTATGAAAAAAACTGTGAATTATAGTCCGAAAAATACGGTACTTTTTTAATAACATGAGGTGTCCGTTCTACATACTTGCCAACCTTGAGACCTCCGATTTCGGGGGGCGTGTTTGGGGGCATGGCTAAGAGGGGAGGAGTATATTTACAGCTAGAATTCACCAAGTCAAGTATTTCATATATATATATATATATATATATATATATATATATATATGAGAAATACTTGACTTTCAGTGAATTCTAGCTATAAATATATATTTATTTTATTGTGTATATATATATATATATATATATATATAAAAGAAATACTTGAATTTCAGTGTTCATTTATTTACACATATACTTGTTGAGTTAAGGGTTGAATTGTCCATCCTTGTTCTATTCTCTGTCACTATTTTTCTAACCATGCTGAACACCCTCTCTGATGACGCATTGCTGTGTGGCACGCACAAAAGTGCTGTCATCAAATGCACTAGATGGCAGTATTGTCCTGTTTAAGAGTGTCACAACATTGCTGTTTACGGCAGACGAACTGCTTTACGGTAGACCAAAACGTGACTGCTGTTGTTGTGTGTTGTTACCGCGCTGGGAGGACGTTAATGAAACTGCCTAACAATAAACCCACCATAAGGAACCAAAAACTCGCCCTCCATCATTCTACAGTTATAACGTCGTTGGGCAGGCACACCGTTTATATTGTGGGAAAGCGGTCCGCCTGAATTTCGGGAGATTTCGGGAGATAATTTGTCCCGGGAGGTTTTCGGGAGAGGCGCTGAATTTCGGGAGTCTCCCGGGAAATCCGGGAGGGTTGGCAAGTATGTCGTTCTATGATTAACTACATTCCTCCATAAAATAGATAAACAGCTTTGATAAATGTCTATATTACTTAAAAGAAAACTGGTTTAGTTTAATAAAATTCTATCCAAACAATAAAGTCAAATACAAATAAGGCAACAAGAGAAGTATCACACACTTCTCTTCTCTAAAGATAATCTGGACAGCAGGTATGGGCATCTACACCAACAATATGATTTGCCTGATTTGCTGGAAAGGACAGTTGTAACAAATAATAAAGGAATTTGAATTTTGAATAAATTAAGAATCGTTACAAATAAAAATTGCGATGAATTTTTTTAACACGAGTAGTTTCCAACACTGTGAACTCACTATTTTGGTCATCCGAATACTGACAGCGCATTGCATTTTGACATACATCTCAGTGTGAACGCATTTATGCACTTAAATGACAAGTGTAAGTATGAAAGTGTGCCAATTGATACTTAGTTCTAGTGCACTATTTTCCTTCAACAGTTCAAAAACAGTCAGATTGATTCATCGGAGAGGCTGCGTGAATATGAATAGTGGTTGTTTTGTGTTATACTAACTGTACGTGCATCAGTACCTCAATATTGTTAAATGCTAATTATGTATGATTGTGTCTCCAGTCCTATTTTGTGTCAGACTACGACCCCACCATTGAAGACTCCTACACTAAGATCTGCAATGTCGATGGAAAGGACACCCGTCTGGACAGTAAGACTCAAGTGACTCTGGACATGATTCATAACATCATTGTTTGTCCAAGTGCCAGCAACTTGCTAAAAAAGCTTTGTTTGAAAGAGAAGGGTGTGTCGCAATATGATCGGATTATCCCTTGTTAGGACTTGCACTAAGCGTGCAAGTTACTGCACTTGAGTTTGAAGGCAGGGCGCAGGGGAAATGACTGCACGGATGTTGTAATATTTGGATAGAATACTCCAGCGGTCCCGGTGTGAAGGGTGGGACTGAACTATGATACACAAATGCAGTAATTCATCAGCTCTACTTTTCTAACTCTAGTTTGTTCCTTGAATGCTGCATACAATCAGAGTGGCTCGTACATGCACATGCATGCAAAAAATCGTCCACTGTTGGCATTTCTAATTACAGGTCATTCTAACCTAAATCTGTCTGTAGACTCAATACAGAACCGCTAAAATATAAACCATGGCTGATGGGTAGAAGACACAGTCGAAGTGGGCTTGGCCTTTAGAAGGACTTTGACATGTAAATAAGACTGCCAGTCAGACAGCGGCTTGAAGATGATCTGTAAAACAAAATATATGCAACATTTTGACCAAATCCCCACTATGACATGTTATGTAGACCTGGGGTTCTTAACATTTTGGACCTTGAGGCCTAACTTTTCCATGACAGAGGGGACCGGAGCCAACTGAAATATTAACACTGAGTTAGTAATCTGATTAGGGCTGTGAATCTTTGGGCACCACACGATTCAAATCGATTTCTTGGGGGTAACGATTCAATTCAGAATCAATTCTCGATTCAAAATCAATACTTATTAAATAACGTTGGGTGCCAGTTCTATGACGAAGTACATTCCTCAATAAAATAGATAAACAGCTCTGATAAATATTACTTAAAAGACAACTGATTTTGTTTGATACAATTATTTCCAAACATTTACTAAAGTGGCTAAACAGGACAGATTTAAAAGAAATCTTTTTTTTTTTTTTTTTTAATCAATTAAAGTTAAAGTTAAAGTACCAATGATTGTCACACACTAGAGATGCGCGGTTTGCGGACACAACCGCGGGTCGGGCGGTTGAAATAAAAAAAAATTAGATTTTATCCGCGGGTCGGGTCGGGCGGTTGAAATAAAAAAAAAAATTAGATTTTAAATAGATTCAGGCGGGTGGCAGTTAAACCAATTCGGAAATATATATACATAGTTAAATGTTGTTACCCACATACGAAAAACGAGCAGGCACCTGCTGCACGCCACAACAGAAGAAGAAAAAAAAAAGAGATGGCAACGCCGGCAGCAAACGTGGTACGCGACAAACTAAAAAAGGGAATACTAAAGACCAGGGGAAAAAAAGGCCAGAAAAGTTCAGCGTGGACTCGTTTTTATAAGGTTGTAAATCAGGATGATAGTAATGCTGGCTACGTGATTTGCAAGAGCTGTGACACTGTTTATGTCTACGACAGTCACAAAACCGGGACATCTAACATGGTGCATCACATTTGTGCAAAACCCCGAACCTCCACAAACACCCTGAGCATGAGCAGTTTCGTCCGCCGTGATCCCAGAAGAGTGCCACAGGATGTTAAAACAAGATAGAACGCAGCTGCCTGCAGCAGTTTGAGTGGCGCGAGCGCGCTTGGAGGTGCGCTCAGCGCGGCTCCCAGATGATTACGCACTGGTGTGCGTCTGGGCCGTGACAGCGTGGCACGCATTGAATGTCTCTGCTGCATTGGATCAGTCTCCTTTCTTTAACAGGCAAAAGCTTTATAACCTCACTAATGCCTTGCATCGTCTATATTAGATATATAACAACGGGCGGATGGCGGGCGGGTGCGGTTTTGATTAAATGTTAGTTCGGGTGGATGGCGGATGGTTGACGACTTTTGTGATGCGGTTGCGGATGAAATAATTGCCTATCTGCGCATCTCTATCACACACACACTAGGTATGGTGAAATTTGTCCTCTGCGTTTGACCCATCCCCTTGTTCACCCCCTGGGAGGTGAGGGGAGCAGTGGGCAGCAGCGGTGCCGCGCCCGAATCGTTACACATAAGAATCGCGATTTAATTCAAAAATATTTTTTTGACACCCATAAATCTTACTCTTGAATTTAATTGTATTCAATAGTTATATCTAACCGACTTACAGTTTAACATATTACACCTTGTCAAATGATATGAAAGCATATGTTAATCACAAAGATTATTTTTATCAAGGCTTAGGTCAGGCTGATTATACAAATAAATACTATTCAAATATACTGCAAAAGAAGGGACTCGTAAAAACTGACTACAATTTTAATTTTAACTAAATGATTAATAAATAATTTTAATATATATGTTTCTTGAATAAACTGTCAAGACATTTTGAGTGCAATTGAAAACAACTTCAGCCCTTCAGTCATAATTTCTGCGCTTCTCTATAGCTCCAGACTTCTTCTGTTTGTTTGAGATTTTCATTACTGCCAAGTGTTTGTAGTATAATGTGCGATTTTGTCTTTTTGTCAGTCTTGGATACAGCAGGACAGGAGGAGTTTGGCGCAATGAGAGAGCAGTACATGCGCTCAGGAGAGGGATTCTTGCTGGTGTTTGCACTCAACGACCGAGGGAGGTAAGTGTTTACATTTTGACGATGTACAAACGAGAAACTACTTGGACTCATACACCTTGACCACTTACTGTCAACATATACTGTACTGTAAGGCTGCAATGACTCGCCGACTATTGGACTATTTTAATAGATGATCATGGTTTCGCTGAAGTCACACTTCTCCAGTTGTCTGATCATCACATAGGCACAAACGCCATCATGAACGGAAGAGAGAGGCAAAATGGAGGCAGTAAACACTGAAGTGAAGCAATTAAACATGTCTTGAGAAACACCTTGCGGGTGATTTGGCATTGCTTTGCTACCAAGCGATGTAGCTCCTGATGCAGGTACCTCAGGTTTTTAATGACCACCTTTGGCTCTTTATTGAGCAAGAATGTCGTTCACTTACGCACTTATCAAACTGCACAATATTTTACAGTGGAACCAACTTGGTGTATCCTGTTCTTCTTATTGCTAAAAAGTATTATTCAAACTAAAATCAAAATGCATGGCTGTTATAAAATTTGAGATCCAAAGGGGTGATTTAAAAAAATAAAAAATCAGTCCATTTACGTTGACGTAGTATTGTAAACGTCCTTATTATTGCTTGTGTGTGTTTGCCATCGCAGACTTATGGTTATGTCAGAATCAATATACCGTATTTTTCGGATTATAAGTCGCTCCGGAGTATAAGTCGCACCGGCCGAAAATGCATAATAAAGAAGGAAAAAAACATATATAAGTCGCACTGGAGTATGAGTCGCATTTTTGGGGGAAATTTATTTGATAAAATCCAACACCAAGAATAGACATTTGAAAGGCAATTTAAAATAAATAAAGAATAGTGAACAACAGGCTGAATAAGTGTACGTTATATGAGGCATAAATAACCAACTGAGAACGTGCCTGGTATGTTAACGTAACATATTATGGTAAGAGTCATTCAAATAACTAACATATAGAACATGCTATACGTTTACCAAACAATCTGTCACTCCTAAACGCTAAATCCCCGGAAATCTTCTTCCTCGTTGCTGCTCCTGGTATGCGCCGCTCCCTTTCTTTCTGCTGCTCAATCGCCGTTTTCTGCTGCATATTTCACTACGTCCAGCTTGTAATCTGCAGTATATGATTTCCTTTTCGGTGCCATTTTTGGTCAGCCCTTCTCAGTTTTTATAAGTTACCGCCAATGTTGAAATAATCCATTTTAATAGCTACGGACGTAGCAGCAGTTAGCATCCCATGACCCACAATGCACTTCTGCCATGACGCACAAGGCACTTCTGCCATGACCCGCCCCCGCTGAATTCTTATTGGTTGACGTGTGTGTGACGATTGCTGACATTTGCTTAGTCTCTCACGCGAATGAGACAAATAATATTATTTGATATTTTACGGTAATGTGTTAATAATTTCACACATAAGAAAAAAAAACTGTGATTTATAATCCGAAAAATACGGTAAACAGGAATGCAAAAGAAAAAAAGATTGCTAAAAATTAAAGGCGTCCTATTACCCAAAACCAACTTGTCTTACATATTGGTACCTGTTTTTGTGTATTTAGGATTTGCATAAGTCCCCGAAATGTTAAATCAAGCCGTGAAAGCATTGTAGAGAGATTTATAAAACATTCTTGCCTTCCCTCATACTTCCTCCAAACGAGCCGTTTGGAATTTGCCCATTTGTGACGTTTTTCCCTAGTGTGACGTCAGTGGATTATCCATATATGGTAGGGGTGTAACGGTACGTGTATTTGTATTGAACCGTATCGGTTCGGTTCGGAGGTGTACCGAACGAGTTTCCACACGGACATATTAAGTAGCGTAACGCACATTGTGTAAACAATGCACACCGAGGCACAACACACGGCATGCTAGCAGCTAACGGGCTACGATAGACTGACCATACGTACTCTTTTCACCGGACATGTCCTCTTTTGCGGGGCTGTCAGGGCGGAGTTTCTTAAATGCCTCAAATGTCCGGCATTTTGAGTTAGAGTTGCGTGTATTTTCAATGTACGTTCAGGGTTAAGAAGGGGTTAAAAACAAAACAAATGTGCGCGCAGCAGCATTCGTGAGGGAGGGTCAGAGACAGAGAGAGAGAGTTATGATAAATGCGCATGCGTCACCAGGCTCTGCTTTTTATCCATATAGATTTATCAGATTTAATTTTTTATGATCTATAGCAGGGGTGTCAAAAGTGTTTTAAAGGCCCACGGCACATTCTAAAAATACTATTAAAATAAACAAAAACATAACAAAAGTGAAATAAAAAAGCTTAAAGGTTAAATGTATTTTAGAAAAAGTTGCAATGTTGACTAATAAAACAAAGCTGTTTTTTTTTTATTTTCAAACGGTCATTGCTCAAAACATAATATTGAATCAAAATCAATGTTATTATGTATTATTGACCTATCCAAGGTTCCCATTACTTCATATCAAATATTCCACTAAGAAAAATATTTTTGGTGGAAGACTTTGCAAATTTGGTAAATAAATAACCCGAAAATTTATATTTTGTTGTTTTCTTACTGTACCGAAAATGAACCGAACCGTGACCTCTAAACCGAGGTACGTACCGAACCGAAATTTTTGTGTACCGTTACACCCTTACCAAGAACAGTACAGCAATACAGCGTTTTCTACTCAAACTCTACACTCACTGTCACTTGTTTTAATGCTATGCTCAAGCTGCTCGACCATCGTGTGAATTAAGCCGCGAAGAAGAAAAATGGATATGACGTAATATGCAACCCAGCTATGGTTGATGACTCGTGTGCTATCAAAATGGTTATTAGTTGCAGCCATGTTTACCTGTGCAAACACTTTTTTTTTTTAATATGCAAACATTTTGTGTAAAATGCAAACATGTGTCTTCTGAGGAGCTAAAGCAGCGTCAGCACATGAGCTGTGATTATGTTGCTCACCATTCAGTCAAGGAATTATATTGTTACTAATGAAAATAGACTGTCGGGATTTTATTGTACCAGGCAGCTTTTTTGATTGGTAGCCAAGCCCTGATGTGACTCATCAGAGAAACATCCATTTTGGAATGTAAAATGTTGTCGACATATTCTGGGGGATTGTGGGTAAGTGGCTATTTGCTGTGTGGAACATTTAGGATAAAGGACACTACTGTCTCTTTAGCTCAGGGATAATTTACACACCATGCGTTCGAATGTTGTGCTTGTTTGGCAGACAATGCAGAGTTTTAGACGGGTATCTATATGGCCACTAGGGGCAGCATTGTCTTCCTTTTGTAGGTATAAAAATGCTCAGTGTAGAGTACCACCTGTGAAACCCGTTCAAGTAGACTTCTTTAGCGTCATTATTTCTAAAAAAGTGTTAACCATTTTTGTCATCATAAAATTTGAGGTTCATCCATCCATCCATTTCTTCCGCTTATCCATTGTCGGGTCGCGGGGGCAGCAGCCTAAGCAGGGAAGCCCAGACTTCCCTCTCCCCAGCCACTTCGTCCAGCTCCTCCCCGGGGGATCCCGAGGCGTTCCCAGGCCAGCCGGGAGACATAGTCTTCCCAACGTGTCCTGGGTCTTCCCCTTGGCCTCCTGCCGGTCGGACGTGCCCTAAACTTCTCCCTCGGGAGGCGTTCGGGTGGCATCCTGACCAGATGCCCGAACCACCTCATCTGGCTCCCCTAGATGTGGAGGAGCAGCAATTTGACTCTGAGCTCCTCTCGGATGACAGAGCATCTCACCCTATCTCTAAGGGAGAGCCCCGCCACCCGGTGGAGGAAACTCATTTCGGTTGCTTGTACCCGTGATCTTGTCCTTTCGGTCATAACCCAAAGCTCATGACCATAGGTGAGGATGGGAACGTAGATCGACCGGTAAATTGAGAGCTTTGCCTTCCGGCTCAGCTCCTTCTTCACCACAACGGATCGATACAGCGTCCGCATTACTGAAGACGCCGCACCGATCCATCCGCCTGTCGATCTCACAATCCACTCTTCCCTTTGAATTTGAGGTTCATTTTTGTAAATATTTGGTCCGTAAATGTTAACGTGGTTTTTTTAGTTTTTTTATCGCCTGCATTATTTTTGCAAAAGCAGATTTTAATAAGGGGAGAACGCTTTTTAAAATTAGAATAAAATATTCATAGTTACAAATAGAGGTGTCCGATAATGGCTTTTTTGCCGATATTCCGATATTGTCCAACTCTTAATTACCGATTCCGATATCAACCGATATATACAGTCGTGGACATAACACATTATTATGCCTAATTTTGTTGTGATGCCCCGCTGGATGCATTAAACAATGTAACAAGGTTTTCCAAAATAAATCAACTTAAGTTATGGAAGAAGATGCCAACATGGCACTGCCATATTTATTATTGAAGTCACAAAGTGCATTCTTTTTTTTAACATGCCTCAAAACAGCAGCTTGGAATTTGGGACATGCTCCCCCTAAGAGAGCATGAGGAGGTTGAGGTGGGCGGGGTTGCGCGGGGTGTATATTGTAGCGTCCCGGAAGAGTTAGTGCTGCAAGGGGTTCTGGGTATTTGTTCTGTTGTGTTTGTTGTGTTACGGTGCGGATGTTCTCCCGAAATGTGTTTGTCATTCTTGTTTGGTGTGGGTTCACAGTGTGGCGCATATTTGTAACAGTGTTAAAGTTGTTTATACGGCCACCCTCAGTGTGACCTGTATGTCTGTTGACCAAGTATGCTTTGCATTCACTTGTGAGTGTGTCAAAACCCGTAGATATTATGTGACTGGGCCGGCACGCAAAGGCAGTGCCTTTAAGGTTTATTGGCGCTCTGTACTTCTCCCTACGTCCGTGTACACAGCGGCGTTTTAATAAGTCATACGTTTTACTTTTTGAAACCGATCATTTTGAAACCGATAATTTCCGATATTACATTTTAAAGCATTTATCGGCTGATATTATCGGACATCCCTAGTTACAAAGTTAAAAGCCAATACTTATCTTTTGGGGGAGAAACAACAAATGGGAAGTTGAAAAGAGCGTGTTAGTAGGACTAATAGAATTGGTGGTGATTTTTGTTCACAGCTCCTTAAATGTGTGGTGGTACTGTAACTGCACTATGATTTATTTTCATCTTCACAGCTACCACGAGGTCCAGAAGTTTCACACTCAGATCCTAAGAGTGAAGGATCGAGACGACTTCCCCATGCTGCTCGTTGGAAACAAGGCAGACCTGGAGCAGCAGCGAGTGGTAACTAACACCCTGATGGGCACACTTCCACAAGTATGAATGAGGCAGTCAAAACTGCAATATAAATGGCACAACATTTTGCCAATCTGTAAAACTACAGCACACGTGTTTATTTTTTTTTATGAAAGAAGATTATAAAAGAACTGAAAATGCCTTCCACAACCCTTTGTAGAGGAGAGTTTAGTTTTTTTTTTAGCAAAAAAAGAACCACTCATGAATGTTTTTTGGAAAATGTGGTTAAAGATGCTAACAAAAACCCTGGACTATTTAAAACAAATGTATGCTAATTTGTAGGGGTGTAACGGTACGTGTATTTGTATTTAACCGTTTCGGTACGAGGGTTTCGGTTCGGTTCGGAGGTGTACCGAACGAGTTTCCACACGGACATATTAAGTAGCGTAACGCACGTTGTGTAAACAATGCACACCGAGGCACAACACACAGCATGCTAGCAGCTAACGGGCTAGGATAGACTGACCATACGTCCTCTTTTCACCGGACATGTCCTCTTTTGCGGAGCTGTCAGGGCGGAGTTTCTTAAATGCCTCAAATGTCCGGCATTTTGAGTTAGGGTTGTGTGTATTTTCAATGTACGTTCAGGGTTAAGAAGGGGTTAAAAACAAAACAAATTGTGCGCGCAGCAGCATTGGTGAGGGAGGGGCAGAGACAGAGAGAGAGAGAGAGAGTTATGATAAACGCGCATGCGTCGCCAGGCTCTGCTTTTTATCCATAGATTTATCAGATTTAATTTTTTATCATCTATAGCAGGGGTGTCAAAAGTGTGCCCCGGAGGCCATTTGCGGCCCACAGCTAATGTTTTAAAGGCCTACGGCACATTCTAAAAATACTATTAAAATAAACAAAAACATAACAAAAGTGAAATAAAAAAGCTTAAAGGCGAAATGTAATTTAGAAAAAGTTGCAATGTTGACTAATAAAACAAAGCTGTTTTTTTTTCTTTCAAACTGTCATTGCTCAAAACATAATATTGAATCAAAATCAATGTTATTATGAATTATTGACCTATCCAAGGTTCCCATTACTTCACATCATATATTCTACTTTGAAAAATATTTTTGGTGGAAGATTTTGCAAATTTGGTAAATAAATAACCCCAAAATGTATATTTTGTTGTTTTCTTACTGTACCGAAAATGAACCGAACCGTGACCTTAAACCGAGGTACGTGCCGAACCGGAATTTTTGTGTACCGTTACACCCCTACTAATTTGTGGCCGCTGTAGTCATATTGCATTGAGAGCAGGCGTGAACAAAGCCCCTCTGATTTCTATGGTCATCATCACACATTTTCCCTGTGCCATCACTGGTACCCTTTTGGGGTTGCATCACAAAAAAGACAAATCAGTGGAAATCTCATGACATTGGGGTCTGGAATTTTTGTGCGCTTGGGACGTGTATTGTCCCCAGAACATTTAGGTAAAATTGTGAACTACAAAACTTAAAGACTGTTTGACTTATTCATGTTTTTGCTTAGATCTCCAGGGAGGATGCTCAGGCATTTGCCAGAGAGAATAAGATCCACTATATGGAGGCCTCGGCTAAGAACCGCTACAATGTGGATGAAACCTTTTTGGAGCTGGTGCGAATTATCAGGTATTTTTTTTAATTATTATTTATTTTACTGTACAAATAGAGGGTGAACCTCTGAAATTGGCAATACCTGAGGACAATAATACTTTACTTAAGTATAGTGGAACCAGTTTAAATCGGTCCTTCGTATGCAACAACCTGTTTATGTTGACCAACTGTCCTGGTCAGCTTTCTTCTGATTACTAAAAAGTGCCCGCTTGTGTCAACATACATGGTTGACCACTTTTGACTCAAAGGGGTAATTTTTGTGAAAAATCTTGACTGTTTATGTCAATATTTGTTGTAGTATTGTTAATGTCCTGATTGTTGCTGAGCTGAGTAAGACAACAACAACGTAACTAATGTGTATTTAGAGCAGTGGTTCTTAACCTTGTTGGAGGTACCGAACCCCACCAGTTTCATATGCGCATTCACAGAACACTTCTTTAGTGAAAAATAAAATGTTTTTTTTTTAATTCAAGACAAAGTTATGTTTTTGGTAACACTTTAGTATGGGGAACATAGTCTAAGTAACAAAGACTTAATTTAGAGTTTTTTGGACACTAGGGGAACATATTCTAAGTAACAAAGACTTAATTTAGAGTTATTTGGTTAGGGTTAGGGTTAGGGCCAGGGTTAGAGGGTTAGGGTTATAATAAGGCCATGCCGAATAAGGCATTAATAAGTACTTAATAATGACTAGTTAAGAGTCCATATGTTACTAATTTGCATGTTAATAAGCAACTAATTAATGGTGAATATGTTCCCCATACTAAAGTGTTACCATGTTTTTTTACTGGTGCACAAAATGAACCGTGCATGAACATCACCTTGTTCAAAGAACAAAACCAACACAGTGCATAAACTCACAACAAATTACACGCTTGCAAATCAGTGTGACTTCTGCTGAGAAATTTTTATTCACACGATGAGTCGGGTGTGTCCTGACCTCCGCCGAACCCCTGAGCCCGACTCACCGAACCTCTAGGGTTCGATCGAACCCAGGTTAAGAACCACTGATTTAGACAGTATTAAAACATGCATAAATGTACTTCCCGTTCAATGCAAAGTGTACTTCAAAATAAAAGCACAACAGCCTCAGCTTGGATTGGACCACCGCAACTAACAAAATGCATTCTTTTTTTTAGATTGTTACCCACCGGAAGAAAGATTTGTGCATGTACAAAAGCTTTATTGTGATTGTAATCTAGACCAGTGGTCCCCAACCACCGGGTCCGTGGACCGATTGGTACCGAGCCGCACAAGAAATTAAAAAAAATATTAAATTATTAAATCAACATAAAAAAAAAACAATATATACATTATATATCAATATAGATCAATACAGTCTGCAGG
Organism: Nerophis lumbriciformis; assembly: GCF_033978685.3. NCBI lineage: Eukaryota > Metazoa > Chordata > Actinopteri > Syngnathiformes > Syngnathidae > Nerophis > Nerophis lumbriciformis. Next base: position 35,373,922 of record NC_084569.2, on the reverse strand, counting down.
GATACAGTCCGTAAGCACACATGATTGTATTTCTTTATGACAAAAAAAAATTAGGGCTGTCAAAATTAACAAGTTACCTCGAATAATTAATCACAAAAAAAATATTACATTAATCATGTACACACTTAGATTAATCGTGCAATTTATTATTTTATCTTAACCACTATACTATTTATATTTTTATACATTTACACGTTGTTTTCTTGCATGCACACATTGCACTGTATGGAAAGGCCTCAATCTCGTTACCCTGCGTAATGACAATAAAGCTGATTCTAATTCTGATTCTGATACGGTCAGTGATCAGATCAATACATACATCAGTTCAAAAATGAGTGAGGAGACTTCGACTGGTGTGCTTGCTGGCAAATTTTACTCCAAAATACAGCCTGAAAGAACTTTAGATAAAACTGTTGCCAAGTTTTGTGCAAATAAATAATAATAATAATGAATTTTTATTAATAAGGCGCCTTTCTGGGCACTCAAGGACACCGTACAAAATCACGACAATAAAATCAAATTGGATAAAAAAACAAAACAACAACAACAAAGAGAGAAAAAAGATGATTACAATGAATAAGCAGTCAGGAATAGGTGTTTTGAGTCTTGATTTGAAGAGGGATATTGAATCTAAGTTGCGACGGTCTGGTGGTAAAGAGTTCCAAAGATGTGGGGCAGAGCGGCTGAAAGCTCGGGCACCCATGGTGGACAGTTTAAATAAAGGGACAGTGAGGTGGATGGATGAAGAGGATCTTAGGGAATGTGAGGGCGTGGTGACATGGATCAGGTCAGAGAGATATGATGGAGAGAGGTTATGGATGGCTTTGAAAGTGAGGAGAATTATTTTAAAGTGGATGCAATGTTTGATGGGTAGCCAGTGGAGTTGCTGCAGAACAGGGGTGATGTGCTGGATTGAAGGGGTTCAGGTGATTATCCGGGCTGCAGAGTTCTGGAGAAGCTGAAATTTGTGAAGTGACTTGTGAGGGAGACCAAACAGGAGAGAGTTGCAGTAGTCCAGGCGAGAGGTGACCAGGCTATGGACTAGTATGGCAGCAGTAGGAGGGGTAAGGGATGGGCGAAGACGATTAATGTTCCGAAGATGAAAGTAAGCAGACCGGGTAATGTTGTTTATGTGGGCTTTAAAGGAGAGTGTGCTGTCGAGGATGTCGAAGATTTTTTAAATTTTTTTATCCAATTTGATTTTATTGTTGTGGTTTTGTACGGTGTCCTTGAGTTCCCAGAAAGGCGCCTTAGAAATAAAATGTATTATTATTATTATTATTATTATTATTATTAAACAAATGTATTATTATAAATGACATGCATTCAAGTAAAATGTTAAAAAAACATTCCCGGATGACATTCAGACAATAAAATTGTATTTGTGTACTTTTCTTAGGCAAATTTTGATTATGCAAGTGAGTAATCACCTGTGATTAATCATGATTATTCCAATTTCCAAAATGTGATTAATCTGATAAGAAAAATTAATCGAAACTATCATATGAAAACAGAAAATATGAATAAAAATATGCACAAATGGAGGCAAACTGTCAAAAAAACTACCTTAGGTTGAACAATTTTTTATCACCCATCCTCCTTATGTATCTGGCCATAATGAGACATAATTGTGCGTGCAATGACTAGTTTCGCTTTCAATTTTCCTTATGTTGATAAGTGCTTATGTGAGCGTTAGTGGAGGGAATCTTTGGGCAGCTCACACTATGATTCATTGTCTACAGTTACATTATAAATCAATTATTGATACATCTTTAATTTATGTATATGTATGTAAGGCTCCTCCTTTGTTACCATTTTTATCTTAAATAAGTTGTACCTTAGACAAGTCATTTTAACATTTTCAAATACTATCGACATGGGAGTAGACAAAAAGTTTGCTTTGTGCAAATGTTTTTTTATTAACCAATATTATAATATTTTTTAAACCGCTCAACACAAAATGGACACAAACACTCTTTTACAGACCCTAATGCCAGAGTGGGAACCATTTTTAGCACTGGAGTTTCAGTCAGACCAGTCCACTTTAGATCATTAAACAACCTATTATATTGAAAATTATGTAATAACCTATAAAGTCTGATTTCTAACGCCTTGTATTTCTGTGTATTTTCTAAAATATCATTTTCAACCTGGAGCAAATGAGATTTTCTTTACACTGTCGAATTATTTGAACACGTGTTTTAGTGCAAATTCTCAACATCTCCAAACTTTCAAAACGAAAGTTTCCCGAGTGTAAACTGCACTTGTATCATAAAAATAACCATTTGTCAGGCTTTAGCACATTTGTCATTTTCAAATTTGACAAACGATTTCATTGGTAAAAAATATTTTGACTGAAATCGTTCAAAACATTTTAGGATTGGTAAAAAATATTTTGACTGAAACCGTTCAAAACATTTTAGGGCTGGACGATTATAGAAAAAATGAGTGCTATTGTACTCACAATTAAATACACATTTTTTCATTCATTTGAAAACATGAGTATTTATTGTACCACCAAAACTCAACTTTAAATAAGAGTTTAAAAAACGGATATAAATTAGTAAAGAACAAACCACAACAGGTAAAATATTAACAGTAATAACAATTCATTTACATAACAATAGCAGTATAAAAAAAACAATACATTTCAGTTTTAATTGTTTTTAATTCCATTTGTCTACCTTTTACACTTATTTTACAACCAGTGTGTGCTTTTTGTGTCAAATAAAATTCTATAAAATGTTTCAAAAATCCTCACATTTATTTGCGCAATACATTTTTGGACAATTCTAACCAATATTTTAGGTCAGAGCATAATAATTGTGTAAAAATCTGAATTTGCATGCACGTTGCGCGGCCCTGTAATAGTTTTTTTCGGGTATCATATTTTCATCATCGCAAGCAGCCATAATCGAAACCAAAATCAAATTTGGATTAACTGTCCAGCCCTACCACATGTGGAGGTTTGTATCAGTGTTTCTTAACCATTGTTGGGCCGCAAGCAAAAGATATCTGTTTGTCAGCTGTAGTCTGTATGGGCCGCAGCGGTATTCAGTTGTAATACACTTTTCCACCACTTGTGGCAGTAATGTCATAGAGAAGTTTCCTAAACGAAAAAAATAGGACTAAAGTGGTGAAGCTGTATTTTCATTTGCATTTAAATTTTGACAGTTTGGTTAAGACACATAAATATATTTTTAAATTATGAATTTAATCAGAACCTATTTATTTTAGCACTGCGTATTGTATGTAAATTAATTTATCTTTTTTACAAGTCCTTTCTTTTGTAGTACATTAGATTAATATTTATTTTTGTAATCAGCCTGATCTAAGCCTTGATAATAATCTTAGTGATTTACACAACATGCTTTCACATCATTTGACAAGGTTGTGAACTGTAAGTAGGTTAGATATAATTATTGAATATGAATGAAATTGAGAGTAAGTTGACTAATTCAGTGTTAATATTTAAGTGGGCCCCAGACCCCTCAGTAGTGAAACAGTTGGGACCAAGGTCAAAAAGGTTAAAAAACCGTGGTTTATATCATATCTTACTGTGGGATTTATATATTTACTAGTGTGGGCTTGTTGGATGGTGTAAAATGAATTGATTAAAATGAATTCAATGTGTTTTAAGGGGCACTGCCTTGTTACAGGAGGACAACTGAGGAATGATGAATGATTTTTTTTGTTTGCTTTTTTCTCTTATGCCTCCCTAGAAAGTTTCAGGAAATGGAGTGTCCTCCCCCTCCGACGCATCACGCTGGGAAAAAGAAGAGCAGTGGCTGCCCTTGCGTCCTCCTCTAAGCACTGTTACTATGGTTACTATGGACACCAACGCCTCTGCAGCTTGTCCAAAAAAGCGTTTGTGTGAGACAGTGGGATAGGGCGATGGAGAGATAGGTGCATCGATATTCCACTAATGGTTTCATTTGCACTTTTCCCCCCAAAGCAAATCAAAATAGTTTTAAATTTGGCCTAAAGGACGAGCTTTGAACAGCAGCAGAAATAGTTTGCTGTGTTGCCGATATCAAATAATAAGGTACTTGGAGATAGCGATGTCATCACGGTGTATTTGGGGGTAGGGGACATGGCGGTACGGTGGTGACGTCATCACAATAGGTACGCTGACAAACTGAGTCAGTTTGGAAAAAGGTAAATAACAGGATAGTGACGGTGACTGTGGCGTGTCCAATCACAAGACATAATTTGGCTGTCATGTTCCAAGCTGGCCTGTAGGAGGCAACAGCAGCATGACAACAACAGCAAGCAGCAGCAGCAGCAGTTTGTTTGCATGTTTGGTAGGAGGGTGCGATACTGCCAAGTTTGGTATCAATCCCGTTGCGGTATCCTTCTCACTTGACATTTTGCAAGATCATCGAATGATTTTGCCTTTAATTTGTTAATCATGATTATAATCAGAACAGGGCAAAGGGTTTCAGCAAACACAAATGTTTATTGTAGAATGTATTTGAGAACAACTTAACAATATAAGATCATGTAACAATATCAACAAAATAATGATACTACCGTATTTTTCGGAGTATAAGTCGCACCACCCGAAAATGCATAATAAAGAAGGAAAAAAACATATATAAGTCGCACTGGAGTATAAATCGCATTTTTTGGGGAAATGTATTTGATAAAAGCCAACACCAAGAATAGACATTTGAAAGGCAATTTAAAATAAATAAAGAATAGTGAACAACAGGCTGAATAAGTGTACGTTATATGAGGCATAAATAACCAACTGGTATGTTAACGTAACATATTATGGTACGAGTCATTCAAATAACTATAACATATAGAACATGCTATACGTTTACCAAACAATCTGTCACTCCTAATTGCTAAATCCTATGAAATCTTATACGTCTCATCCAGTGGTTCTTAACCTGGGTTCGATCGAAACCTAGGGTTTCGGTGAGTCTCTCCGCCCCGGAGTTCAAGACACACCCGACTCATTGTGTAAATAAAAACTTTATGGATACGGCAACAGCAGAAGTCAGACTGATTTGCGTGTGTGTAATTTGTTGTGAGTTCATGCACTGTGTTGGTTTTGTTCTTTGAACAAGGTGATGTTGATGCACAGTTCATTTTGTGCACCAGTAAAAAAAAACATAACTTTGTCTTGAATTTGAAAAATGTTTTATTTTTTTTTCACTAAAGAAGGGTTCGGTGAATGCGCATATGAAACCGGTGGGGTTCGGTATCTCCAACAAGGTTAAGAACCACTGGTCTAGTCCCTTACGTGAATGAGCTAAATAATATTATTTGATATTTTACGGTAATGTGTTAATAATTTCACACATAAATCGCTCCTGAGTATAAGTCGCACCCCCGACTATGAAAAAAAACTGCGACTTATAGTCCGAAAAATACGGTACTTGCAGTTATTTGAACAAAATAAGTAAACAAAAGCAAAAACTAAACAGGTGTTGCTGGGTTGAAACCACGTGACCGAGTGAGGGGGGGGGGGGGGGTGCAAACATGTCAATATGGTTACCAGCTATTTACCACCAGCTGTGCACATATATATTATGAAGGTTTAGCGCCAAGGATACAGGCCAGACATCCAGAAAAAATAGCTAATTACAGAATTCAAATATTTTCCCGATGTCATTTCAAACTACCGTATTTTTCGGAGTATAAGTCGCACCTGCCGAAAATGCATAATAAAAAACATATATAAGTCGCACTGGAGCCCGGCCAAACTATGAAATAAACTGCGACTTGTAGTCCGAAAAATACGGTAGGTAGTTTCTCTTTTGTTTTGGGTTGTTTCAACAGCTAAATAACTTTGAACAATTTCTATTGGAAGCATTTTTGCTCAGTTTTCACTTGAAGGTTACGAACACGCTTGCTTGCACCCCCCCCCCCCCACACACACACACACGCACACACAAGCCAAGGCCTGCAATGTCATGCCACGTGAAACCCAGCAATTTGTTCCCATTTCAATCTCTTTTTGCCCCTAAACTTCTCCTATGTCCCAAGAACTTACTGTTTGTAAACAATATTACATCATATGAATATATCCGTGTAACAATATTAACTCAGATATTAGAGAAAATAACCATAGAAGGGAACTATAGCGAGTATAGATACTATCACGCTGCCCTCGTTTTTGATACGATTGACATTCGGACGGATTACCCATTATGACAGCCACAAACTGTAAATTCCAACTATGACATGAGACAATTTGAAACATAAAGCATTGAAATTGTCATAATTGTTGCAAAATTTGTCTCAAAACAACTCCCCGTCGAACAAGGTACTGTGTGCATGTTCCACACGTATGATGCAGAACATGTGGGTAATCACTGCCTAATGTCACTAACTTGCATTATATATTTTGTATGTGTGAGGCCTATATTCAAATGTCACCCAATTCAGCCTCTGCTTGACAGCAAATACACAAATAATTTATTTTTTATACACGGTAGTTGTAAATACAGTTAAGGGTTCATGCATTTCAACATTTTGAAGGTAAGATTCTCTATTCTTGTACAAGCGGGATTTTATGAATTCATGCATGGTTTTACATCATTTAGTCCTACGTTCTATTCCATAACAAATCTAAATTGGCTTACATTAACATCTTGACCAAAAGTCATAATTCATTATCACACCTCAAGACAGCGGTGTCCACACATTTTGTACATTAAGCATACTAGCATCAATCCAATGTAGGTTATTTCATGCTAAGCTTTCTGAACAAAAACAGCTTTGTTTTTTAGGTGACAAAATGAGTAATATTTAATAATGTTAATCATGTTTTTGTTTTTAGAATGCCAAGGAATGAATAAGAAATAAGCAGCTGGCCAAAAATGCCCCCCCGTACAGCACTTTGAACACCATTACAGCCTTAGGTAATAAACAGCCGTTTATGTTTATTATGCAGTATTCCTATAGAAGGTAGATATAATAAGATAACTTATGAATGCTGCCATACATTTCATATAGAAACCACAAATACTGTACACTACTTTTCTACGAGCTAATATTTTGACTGAAATGCCACAAAAGTTGTAAAGCAATTTCACCAACTTTTTGTTAGAAACTATTGAAACACAATCAAGTGCAGAATAAAGGTCTGCTGTGGTGGAAGATTTGTGACAAACATGTGATCACTTTGTTATTTTACAACAGTTATGTTTTCAGTTGTATTTACAAAATGATTTTGTTGTAACAATGGCATGAGAGGACTTCTGAAAAATATATTAAGAGGTTGGTTTTTTTTTGGTTTTGTCAAATCCTATTTTGTTTTATTCATTTGTGACATGAATTTGCATTTATATTTTACAAACTGCCATTCAAATATTTTACATTGACTTTAAACAACGTTTTGTGCTTTTCATTAAAGGTTGTTTGATAAAACATTGCAAAATCTGCTGACTTGACACATATTTCATATTAGGAATGTAGACATATACAGATTGATTGATTGATTGAAACATTTATTAGTAGATTGCACAGTACAGTACATATTCCGTACAATTGACCACTAAATGGTAACACCCGAATAAGTTTTTCAACTTGTTTAAGTCGGGGTCCACGCATACTTGCCAACCTTGAGACCTCTGATTTCGGGAGGTGGGGGGTGGGGGCGTGGTCGGGGGTAGGGCGGGGCGTGGTTGGGGGCGTGGTTAAGAGGGGAGGAGTATATTGACAGCTAGAATTCACCAAGTCAAGTATTTCATACATATATATGTATATATATATATATCCATCCATCCATTTTCTACCGCTTATTCCCTTTGGGGTCGCGGGGGGCGCTGGAGCCTATCTCAGCTACAATCGGGCGGAAGGCGGGGTACACCCTGGACAATATATATATATATATATATATATATATATATATATATGTATGTGTATATATATATATATATATATATATATATATATATATATACATCCTGAAAATATGCAAACAAACTGTGTTTGGATGATTGATACCTCAAACTTGCATAAATAAATATTAAGGAATATAACATAAATTGGCTTCTGAGAGCTTCAAAATGTAATGAATAAAATGCTAAAGTTGTTGATAAACAAGCAATTATTTTAATAATTAAATATGGTCATTTTAAATGAATTATTATGATAATTTAAAATCAATTATTTCAAATATGTTTATTTTAATGTATAATTCTATGGCTGGATGTAATAAGGAGTCACGATAAAATACAATTCATTTTGATGTTTTTAGCAAAATATAGTAAAAATGTATTTAGTTTTTTTTTTTTTTTTAATTAATAAATATATTTATTTTTAGGTAAAATAAACATAATAATACAATGTATCTCTAGTCTGGATGATTTAGTTCTTGTCACCCTGTTGTCCTCCCGTCATGAAAAAAGGCTGTCCTCACTCAGGTCGCATGGAGCTGGAGGGGGCGTGGCTTCCAGCTCCGGCTGAAAATCGGGAGATTTTCGGGAGAATATTCGTCCCGGGAGGTTTTCGGGAGAGGCGCTGAATTTCGGGAGTCTCCCGGAAAATTCGGGAGGGTTGGCAAGTATGGGTCCACGTTACCGTACAGTACTTTGAAGCAGTTAGGAGTTGGTCTGTTTTTACTACTTTAATAAGTACACTGTGTGCACTGTACTTAGTTCCTGCACTGCAAAAAATGAAATCTAAGTAAGATTAAATATCTCAAATAAGGGTGACATTTGCTTATTTTCTGTCTAATATCATTCTTCTCACGAAGCAGATTTCATGTTAGACTGTTTTACTTGTTTTAAGTGTTTTGGTCCTAAATGATCTCAGTAAGATATTACAGCTTGTTGCTGAGTATTGATGACCTATATTGAGTAAAACATACTTGAAACTAGAATATCAACTGTTGCAAAGCTGTGTCATCAACACTCACAAGTATAAAATTGCTTTTTCAAAATAATAATGTCTTATTTCAAGCATGAAATAAAAAATTATGACTTTGACACAATTGTGTCTCATAATTAAAACTGATGACAGCCAAATGGACTTTGCAGTTTTATTTTCAATGAAACAATAGAAAATATGTACTGTTGTTGTAGTACAGTTGGCACAGTACAGTAAACTGACAGTTAATATTTAAACATTTAACATTTCAAACGATTTTGAACAGAAATAGTTCATGCACATTCAGATAAATTCTTCAAAATTACAATTAAAAAAAAATTGGCCAGGGGCCGGGCTGTAAAAAAAAAAAAAAAAAAAAAGTATACATCAGTGACGTGCGGTGAGGTTGATGGCTGGTGAGGCACTGACTTCATCACAGTCAGATTTACAAACATATGAACCCTAAAGAGTATCTTATTCACCATTTGATTGGCAGCAGTTAACGGGTTATGTTTAAAAGCTCATACCAGCATTCTTCCCTGCTTGGCACTCAGCATCAAGGGTTGGAATTGGGGGTTAAATCACCAAAAATTATTCCCAGGCGCGGCGCAGCTGCTGCCCACTGCTCCCCTCACCTCCCAGGGGGTGATCAAGGGGATGGGTCAAATGCAGAGGACAAATTTCATTACACCTAGTGTGTGTGTGACAATCATTGGTACTTTAACTTAACTTTACACATACAAACTGTAGCACACAAAAAAGCACATTTAATAAAAAAAACGTTATTATGGTCTTACCTTTACTTATAAATGAAGTCCATGCGCCGCTGTTGTGCTGGATTATTGCACCCCCTGACGGGAGTGTTATATCAACTAAAGCCCTCACTTAAACTTCCCACGTGCAAGATTGAATCTATTTAAAAAAGTGTAACCGAGGGTTTATAAATGTCGCCTATACTGTATGAAACTACAAAATAACAAACACGGAAGCTCCAGTTTACACGAGGACCACTTTATTTACCTTCTTTCAAAAACTTCCGCTCTACTCCAACGTGTCATCACTTCCGCTCTTAGCGCCTTCAAAATAAGAGCTCAAAGCATATACTGTATAACAGTGCATAACAGGAACTTAACATCACAAAGAGGAAAGCCCATGAAAATAGGTTACAAAAGTTATTTAATAAGAAGCCAAAAAGTGCAAAAACAATAATGTTCGTGTTGGAGGAGTTGTGAATTAGGTACACCTGCAGTCTGCAGGTGTACCTAATGTTGTGGCCCTGCCGTCATTCACAACTCCTCCAACACGTACATTATTGTTTTTGCACTTTTTGGCTTCTTTTGAAATAACTTTTTTAAATAGATTCAATCTTGCACGTGGAAAGTTTAAGTGTGGGCTTTAGTTGATATAACACTCCCGTCAGGGGGTGCATTCTACGGCGGGGGTGCAGGAGGCGGGATTACTGCGAGCCTCAGCCAGTGCGTCTTTTGCAGCCATTTTATGATCGCTCAGCACAAGAAATACGTTACACACATACAGTTGTTGACCAAATACACTGTACATTATATACCTCAGCTAACTTAACTATGGAAATGTATAATATAATTCATATAGCAATACGGTCTCACTGCACAGCAGGCCAGCAGTTAACCGAGTCCGCAATCCATGGTGAGGCACAACTGAGTGACGTGCCTCAACTGGCTGCTGATCACCGCACCGTCTCTTCTCAGTATTTGAACGGCAAATGTGAAAATTCAGCGATTTTAAATAAAAATAATCTAAAACTGGTGAAGTGAAATGGAAAATAACTTTATAGTATAATCACTGGATACATATAACAATTTAATAAAAATGTTTTCTTTTTACATTTTTTTTTCTTTCCATGATGGCAGGTGAGGCCCCGCCTCACCTGCCTCTAGTGACTGCACGTCACTGGTATATATATATATATATACATACCTACCAACTACTCCGGTTTTCCCGTAATTAGTACGGTTTTCATCAACCTATTCCGGGTTACGGTTGCAGTGATAAAAAATACGGTTTTTCATTAATTAAAAAAAAAAAAAAAGGTTTAAATGCGCGAGGCTATTTATAGCACCGCTGCCAAGCACGAGGCACCTGTTGCCATTGTTTCCAAACGAGTGAACGATCATGGAATCAGCCGGAGAAAAATCGCAAACGAGTCTTTAACTGAAAAGAAAACTGCAGTCATTCCGTAAAGAATATTCAAAAGCCTATCCGGGAATAATTATCCGTTCCAAAAAGGGTGAAAACTACGCGAATTGCACCTTGTGCAGACAAGATTTTTCGATCGGACACGGAGGAATTAGCGATGTAAAAGACCACGTTGGGACAAAAAAAACACAAGTCTAATGCTGTTGCTAGCGATACAAGTGGAAAACTTTCAACGTTTTTCGGATTTTAGCCACAAAAAGGTAATGACACCAATGTTATCTATTGGAATTGTTTAGTACTGTTATACTGTTAAAAGTGTTTATACTATTTATGCTTTCAAGTCCAAGTTGAAGACATCTTTTTAAATGTTGACAGCATAACTACCAAAATACAGAAGTATGTCCTTAATATTTTTGCAGTGCTATTTCTGTTGAAAAGTTAAAATGATTACATTAGAGATGTGATGTGCCACTTTTCAAGTGTCTGATGGCTTAAATTAATTTTCATTAATTTTTCATATTTTGAATTCTTTTGAAAGGCTTACAAAAAAACTACATTTGAATTGTAATTCCATGCTATTGACAGGACTATTAATTGTAATGAAGTTAGCTTACCATGTTTACAGTATGATAATTGTGATAGAAATGTGAATTTTAGGCACAAAATATTTTTTACAATTGAACAAGGCAGTAGATTATACAAGCTTGGACAGAAAGTTAATAATGACACCAATTTCTTTTTAAATGGAATTGTTTAGTACTGTTTTACCATTTGTTTACTGTAAAAAGTGTTTATACTGTTTATACTTTCAATTAACAAATTGAAGTCTTGTGAAAGGTTGACAGGATAACTGGCATTAACTGTCAAAATAATTTCAAACTATTGAAGTTAGCTTACAGAATAAACATGTCAATCAATCCATATGATTTTTGCTGTAATATTTTTGTTTTGAAAAGGCACTGTGACAGATAGAAAAGTGATGGTTTTAGCAACATTTTAACCTGTCTGAATGCTAATAATCATTTTGCGTCGGGGGGCAAAGCCTGAACCCCCCCACCAGGACTTTGTCCTGGACCTGCGGCCCCTGGACCCTGGCTACTAGGTTTTTCTGATTTCAAAAGTTGGCAGGTATGTATATATATATATATATATATATATATATATATATATATATATATATTCCTTGCGCACTAATTGACTGAAAGAGCACGCACTTGGCGGATGATGTCATGTTATCGATGGGAAAATGCATTTTTAGACCATATGATTTGCCTGAGCGGCTAGGAGACCCCGAGAGTAACAAGCGCTTGCCTTGTTGCCTTTCCATTAAGAAAAATTTACTAGTTTTTAGTATAAGTTTGCAGGTTTTAAGAAATGTAATGCCGAGCGCATATCATTATGTCAAGATAATGGCACTAGCATTTACTTCATTTAAGAATATTTTTCAACATACTGAGAAAAAAGGTGTCATATTTGTTTTTTCTACCAAGAAAAGTGCACTTGTTATTAGTGAGCATATACTTATTTTAAGCTATTTTGGGGTTCATTGAAGTTAGCTAATTTGACTTGTTTTGGAAAGTCTTGACAAGCCAAATGTTCTTGTTCTATTGGCAGATAATTTTGCTTAGTTCAAGTAAAATACCCCTCATTTTTGTATTTTTTTTTTTTTCTTGTTTTTGAACACTGAAACACTGGACGATAAAAATCCTTAAAAAGGCTTATTTTTTTGCTTAATCACTCAAAGTTATTAAACCTATTTTAAATTCCTCACAGTTACTTTTCCAAAGCAAGAAATATAAAAAGAACACCACCGGCCAGCTTATGTTACATTGACTGGTTTAACAGAACACATTTGTTTGACAATATTTTTCACAATTACAAAGTTTATGTTGACGGCGGTCACTCACCTGGTCTCGTCAGCAAGTACAAAAGCAGAATCAGCAAACAATTTGCAGTCATTTTGTTATGATAGAATAAACATATGCTAGCTATCCAAATTGCTATTAATATAGCTAACAACACATAAAGCTAATTCGCGCGCATGTATTACGTATGCACGTAGTTACGTACGTACGTAGTTACGTCATTACGTACGGGAAGGCATAAGACGGTGGGATACACTGTAAAGTACATGGACAGCGAACGCTCGCTCTGCGATGTTTTTATTTTTTTTATTTTTTGGAGAATATATCATTTATTTGGAAACCGTAGAGAAACCCGAACGTTGTGCTCAGCAGCCATAAATGTAAAAAAAAATCTAAAATATGTACTGCTTTATTTCCATCAAATACATTAATTCACAATACGGACTGTTGAAGATGATAATGTTATTGCACCTATGCTTGTTATATTGTACGCTTTTATTTTGGAGTGCTGTGCACCAGGAAGTGACGTGTCACTGTGGTGCCAATATCTGTTTTTTTTTTAAAATGTTTTATTGAACAACAAACACATTTATAATTCACTCAACAGTCAAGGCACTTTCAACAACACGGAGAGAAAAACAAAAGCAAATACAGATAGAGTACTAAATATTCATAAATAATAATAATAAAAAGGCAAAAAGGGCTGCCTAAATCACTTTAAATGTTTTTAACAAATGTATCAATTTAAGGGCTTTTGTACAATTTAAGAGCTTTTGTACTCTTAATCATTCTCCAGGGTTTGATTGATAATTGTAAACCATTAAGCCAATTAGAAAATGTAGGCCTTACTTTCTTTTTCTGTAACTTTTTTTTTTACTTTACTGTTTTTATTTATTTTCATTTGAGAATACATCATTTATTTGGAAACCGTAGAGAAACCCGAACGATGTGCCCAGCGGCCATGAATGGCAAAGAAATCTAAAATATGTACTGCTTTATTTACATCAAATGCATTAATTCACAATACTGACTGTTGAAGATGATGATGTTATTGCACCTATACTTGTTATATTGTACGCTTTTTTTTTTTTTTTTATAAACCTTTATTTATAAATTTCAACATTTGCAAACAGTTGAGAAATAATAATCAAAGTAAGTACAAAAACAGTACAAAACAGCACCAGGGGGTTGTAAATTCAAAGTAACTAAAATAGAATGCTATATATATATATATAAGTCCCATCTCAAAACTCATTTGTATACTCTAGCCTTTGAATAGCCCCCCTTTTTTAGACCAGTTGATCTGCCGTTTCTTTTCTTTTCTCCTCTGCTCCCCCCTATCCCTTGTGGAAGGGGAGACACACAGATCCGGTGGCCATGGATGGGGTGCTGGCTGTCCGGGGTCGGGACCCGGGGTGGACCGCTCGCCTGTATATCGGTTGGGAACATCTCTGCGCTGCTGACCCGTCTCCGCTCGGGATGGTTTCCTGCTGACCCCACTGTGGACTGGACTCTTACTGTTATGCTGGATCCACTATGGACTGGACTCTCACAATATTATGTTAGACCCACTCGACATCCATTGCATTCGGTCTCCCTAGAGGGGGGGGGGGGGTTACCCACATATGCGGTCCTCTCCAAGGTTTCTCATAGTCATTCACATCGACGTCCCACTGGGGTGAGTTTTTCCTTGCCCTTATGTGGGCTATACCGAGGATGTCGTTGTGGCTTGTGCAGCCCTTTGAGACACTTGTGATTTAGGGCTATATAAATAAACATTGATTGATCGATTGATTGATTGATATATATAACAAACACTCAATTTCAGTAAATAACTTAAATTTGGAACACAGCATCATCGTTTTCACATTTTTTAGGTTGTTAGAGGTAGAGAGTGTTTTAACGTAGAGTTCTAATTCTTTTTTAAAGGCACAAAAAACAGGTCGGTATTGAGAAACTTCCATTTATTAATATAAAACTTAGACAATAGTATAATGAGGTTGTAAAGGTAAAATTTCAAAAAAAAATTTTCATACAGTGTAAATAAATCCAAATAGCACGTTTTTAAAACAAGGCACAAATTTGTCATGAATGTTGTCCAGGATGAAGCGACAGATGCCTGCCATAGTGATCGAGTGCTTCCACAAGTCCAAAATAGGTGGTAAACAGTCTCTGGATGCATGTTACATAAGGTGCAGGTAACATCAATGTCCTTCTTGTATCTAACCATCACAGTCTTTACTGGGTAATAACCGTGAATGATTTTAAAAGATATCTCTTTGACTTTGTTGGTAAGTGAATATCTGTTAAAAAAAACAAAAACAAAAAAAAAAAAAACAGCTAGCATACTACTTGGAGCATAACTTTAGCATGCGTTAAGCACCAAAATATATTACTTTGCTACGTAAACCGGGGGAAAAAAAGTGTTAAAAATGCTGAAATGACTTAGAACTGGTGCGGACCAGGGGAATCCGACTGTTTAATTAAAAAAAGTACCAAAATATGACTCTGGTTTATCCCTATAAAATTAGCTAAAAAAGCTAGCATGCTACATGTAGCATAACTTTAGCATGTGTTAAGCAACAAAATATGTTACTTAGCAACGTAAACCTGAAAAAATGGTTAAAAATGCTAAAATGTTAGCAAAAATCAAGTACCAAAATATGAGTCTGGTATATACCGAATAAAATTAGCTATAAAAAGCTAACATGCTACTTGGAGCATAACTTTAGCATGTGTTAAGTACCAAAATATATTACTTTGCGACATAAACCCACATTTTTTTTTAAAAATGCTAGCAATTTAGCATACATCTAGTACCAAAATATGACTTTGATTTATACCTATAAAATGTGCTAAAAAAGCTAACTTGCTAATTTTAGCACAATTTTATCATGCTTTAAGCACCAAAGTATATTACTTTGCGACGTAAACCTGAAAAAATTGTTAAAAATGCTAAAATGTTAGCATACATCAAGTACCAAAATATGACTCTGGTTTATACCTACAAAATTAGCTTAAAAAAAAGCTAGCATGCTAATTTTAGCACAACCTTATCATGCTTTAAGCACCATAGTATATTACTTAGCGACGTAAACCTGAAAAAATTGTTAAAAATGCTCAAATGTTAGCATACATCAAGTACCAAAATATGACTCTGGTATATACCAAATAAAATTAGCTATAAAAAGTTAGCATGCTACTTGGAGCATAACTTTAGCATGCGTTAAGCACCAAAATATATTACTCTGCAACATAAACCCGAATCTTTTTTTTAAAATGCTAGCAATTTAGCATACATTAAGTACTAAAATATGACTTTGGTTTATACCTATAAAATTAGCTAGAAAGCTATCATGCTCATTTTAACACAACTTTATCATGCATGCTACTTGGAGCATAACTTTAGCATGCGTTAAGCACCAAAATATATTACTTTGCGACATAAACCCACTTAAAAAAAAAAAAAAAATGCTAGCAATTTAGCATACATCAAGTACCAAAATATGACTCTGGTTTATACCTATAAAATTAGCTAGAAAGCTATCATGCTCATTTTAACACAACTTTATCATGCATGCTACTTGGAGCATAACTTTAGCATGCGTTAAGCACCAAAATATATTACTTTGCGACATAAACCCACTTAAAAAAAAATAAAAATGCTAGCAATTTAGCATACATCATGTACCAAAATATGACTTTGGTTTATATCTATAAAATTAGCTAGAAAGCTAGCATGCTAATTTTAACACAACTTTATCATGCTTTACGCACCAAAGTATATTACTTTGTGACGTAAACCTGAAAAAATTGTTAAAAATGCTAAAATGTTAGCATACATCAAGTACTAAAATACGACTCTGGTTTATACCTATACAATTTGCTAAAAAAAAGCTAGCATGCTAATTTTAACACAACTTTATCACACGTTAAGCACCAAAATATATTACTTTGCAACATAAACCTGAAAAAATTGTTAAAAATGCTAAAATGTTAGCATACATCAAGTACCAAAATATGACTCTGGTTTATACCTATAAAATTAGCTAAAAAAGCTAGCATGCTAATTTAAGCACAACTTTATCATGCGTTAAGCACCAAAATATATTACTTTGCAACATAAACCTGAAAAAAATGTTAAAAATGCTAAAATGTTAGCATACATCAAGTACTAAAATATGACTCTGGTTTATACCTATAAAATTTGCTTAAAAAAAAAGCTAGCATGCTAATTTTAGCACAACTTTATCATGCTTTAAGCACCAAAGTATATTACTTTGCGACGTAAACCTGAAAAAATTGTTAAAAATGCTAAAATGTTAGCATACATCAAGTACTAAAATAGGACTCTGGTTTATACCTATAAAATTAGCTAAAAAAGCTAGCATGCTAATTTTAGCACAACTTTATCATGCGTTAAGCACCGAAATATATTACTTTGCAACATAAACCTGAAAAAATTGTTAAAAATGCTCAAATGTTAGCATACATCAAGTACTAAAATATGACTGGTTTATACCTACAAAATTAGCTAAAAAAGCTAGCATGCTAATTTTAGCACAACTTTATCATGCTTTAACCACCAAAGTATATTACTTTGCGACGTAAACCTGAAAAAATTGTTAAAAATGCTAACATTTTAGCATACATCAAGTACTAAAATAGGACTCTGGTTTATACCTATAAAATTAGCTAAAAAAGCTAGCATGCTAATTTTAGCACAACTTTATCATGCGTTAAGCACCGAAATATATTACTTTGCAACATAAACCTGAAAAAATTGTTAAAAATGCTCAAATGTTAGCATACATCAAGTACTAAAATATGACTGGTTTATACCTACAAAATTAGCTAAAAAAGCTAGCATGCTAATTTTAGCACAACTTTATCATGCGTTAAGCACCAAAATATATTACTTTGCGACATAAACCCACTTAAAAAAAAAAATAAATGCTAGCAATTTAGCATACATCATGTACCAAAATATGACTTTGGTTTATATCTATAAAATTAGCTAGAAAGCTAGCATGCTAATTTTAACACAACTTTATCATGCTTTACGCACCAAAGTATATTACTTTGTGACGTAAACCTGAAAAAATTGTTAAAAATGCTAAAATGTTAGCATACATCAAGTACTAAAATACGACTCTGGTTTATACCTATACAATTTGCTAAAAAAAAGCTAGCATGCTAATTTTAACACAACTTTATCACACGTTAAGCACCAAAATATATTACTTTGCAACATAAACCTGAAAAAATTGTTAAAAATGCTAAAATGTTAGCATACATCAAGTACCAAAATATGACTCTGGTTTATACCTATAAAATTAGCTAAAAAAGCTAGCATGCTAATTTAAGCACAACTTTGTCATGCGTTAAGCACCAAAATATATTACTTTGCAACATAAACCTGAAAAAAATGTTAAAAATGCTAAAATGTTAGCATACATCAAGTACTAAAATATGACTCTGGTTTATACCTATAAAATTTGCTTAAAAAAAAAGCTAGCATGCTAATTTTAGCACAACTTTATCATGCTTTAAGCACCAAAGTATATTACTTTGCGACGTAAACCTGAAAAAATTGTTAAAAATGCTAAAATGTTAGCATACATCAAGTACTAAAATAGGACTCTGGTTTATACCTATAAAATTAGCTAAAAAAGCTAGCATGCTAATTTTAGCACAACTTTATCATGCGTTAAGCACCAAAATATATTACTTTGCAACATAAACCTGAAAAAATTGTTAAAAATGCTCAAATGTTAGCATACATCAAGTACTAAAATATGACTGGTTTATACCTACAAAATTAGCTAAAAAAGCTAGCATGCTAATTTTAGCACAACTTTATCATGCTTTAACCACCAAAGTATATTACTTTGCGACGTAAACCTGAAAAAAATGTTAAAAATGCTAACATTTTAGCATACATCAAGTACCAAAATATGACTCTGGTTTATACTTATATTTGCTAGCATGCTACCAGGTAGCATTTGTCAAGTAACAAAATATTTGACACTAGGGGGTATACCTACAAAATGTGTAAAAAAAAATTTTTTAAAAGCTATCATGCTAAAATTAAAATGCTAACAATAAATTTAAAAAAAAGGCTGCAAATGATTTAAATGATCATGTATTGATAGTGATGTATGAAATGTGGCATTGATTGTTTAGTGCGCGGGAACTGATCTATTTATTTTATTTGTTGACAAAATAACAACATAAATATACACAGCCTGCAATATGGAACACATTCCAACACCAATAAACCTATTTTCTTCCCCTTATAAGCTTTAGAAATGATCCGGAATATAAACACACCACTATCAAACCTATCCCATTCAACTGAATCGAAATTGGAGCTTTTTTTGTTTATTTTTCATGCCCGATTATTTGTAGTAAACACAAATCTTAACGTGACTCATAAAATGGAAATATACATGATCCCTTAATATCTAATTATAAATATACTTGTTTAGGGGCCACAAAAGGCCTTGTGTGTATGTAAATCAGTGACAGTCCAACAGACAGGTTTGAATAGGTACCTCCCTCCGGCTGGTATGTCGTCCAACAGGTTTTGGACAGCGTATCGTAGAGAAAGCAACGCTTTTGTGTCTTGAAGTTTTAATCTAGAACGTCATGTATGTGTAAAAAGCAAAGGATTACGACACCGGAGAACACCTGTGAGCAGGTAAGGAAGACGAGAGGGTGAGCGGGTGCGAGTAGCAGACACGTTTTGACTGTCATGGAGTCATTTCCTCAACAGGTTCCGTGCAGTTTTTGCCGCAATGGCTGTCTCCCTGAGGTGGATTTGTGTGCTGAACTTTCTGCAGTGGGCCCACTGCTCTGTCACCTTCAGGCACACTTCAGGTAGACCACACCTCTCTTGATTCATTCACTACACACTGGCCAAGGTATTGCTACTATACCGTACTGAGTGTACTATACACCAGTGTTTTTCAACCACCAAATAGTTTTTGCAAAGCAGTAATTATAGTCTGCAAATGACGTGTTGTTGTTGAGTGTCGGTGCTGTCTAGAGCTCGGCAGAGTAACCGTGTAATACTCTTCCATATCAGTAGGTGGCAGCCGGTAGCTAATTGCTTTGTAGATGTCGGAAACAGCGGGGGGCAGTGTGCAGGTAAAAAGGTGTCTAATGCTTAAACCAAAAATAAACAAAAGGTGAGTGCCTCTGAGAAAAGGCATTGAAGCTTAGGGAAGGCTATGCAGAACGAAACTGAAACTGAAGTGGCTGTAGGGCTGGGCAATATATCGGATATACTGGATCTATCGCGGGTTTGTCTCTGTGCGATATAGAAAATGACTATCGTATATATATATATATAGGTTCTCACGCAGTTGCTTTTATCTGCGGGCTTTACACTACAGGCGTTCCTCACTCTTTGTTGTCTCTCTTTCTCACAGAGACGTAAAACAAGCGCACCTTCTTACATACAAACCCCGTTTCCATATGAGTTGGGAAATTGTGTTAGATGTAAATATAAACGGAATACAATGATTTGCAAATCCTTTTCAACCCATATTCAATTGAATGCACTACAACAGGGGTGCTCACACTTTTTCTGCAGGCGAGCTACTTTTCAATTGATCAAGTCGTGGGGATCTACCTCATTCATATATATAATTTATATTTACTTATTTATCAATTATGTGTTTTTGTTAACAAGTTAAAGGTGTTTAATGATAATACAAGCATGTTTAACACATATAGTTAATATTGTTAATAAATTGAAGGTGTTTAAAGATAATACAAGCATGTTTAACACTTATAGTTAATATTGTTAACAAGTTAAAGGTGTTTAATGATAATGCAAGCATGTTTAACACATATACTTAATATTGTTAATAAGTTAAAGATGTTTAATGATAATGCAAGCATGTTTAACACATATATTTAATATTTTTAACAAGTTAAAGATGTTTAATGATAATGCAATCATGTTTAACACATATAGTTAATATTTTTAATAAATTAAAGGTGTTTAAAGATAATACAAGCATGTTTAACACTTGTAGTTAATATTGTTAATAAATTAAAGGTGTTTAAAGATAATACAAGCATGTTTAACACATATAATTCATATTGTTAACAAGTTAAAGGTGTTTAAAGATAATACAAGCATGTTTAACACTTGTAGTTAATATTGTTAATAAATTAAAGGTGTTTAAAGATAATACAAGCATGTTTAACACATATAATTCATATTGTTAACAAGTTAAAGGTGTTTAAAGATAATACAAGCATGTTTAACACAAAAAGTTAATATTGTTAACAAGTTAAAGGTGTTTAATGATAATGCAAGCATGTTTAACACATATAGTTAATATTGTTAACAAGTTAAAGGTGTTTAAAGATCATACAAGTATGTTTAACACATATAGTTAATATTGTTAACAAGTTAAAGGTGTTTAAAGATCATACAAGCATGTTTAACACCATCCATCCATCCATCTTCTTCCACTTATCCGAGGTCGGGTCGCGGGGGCAGCAGCCTAAGCAGGGAAGCCCAGATTTCCCTCTCCCCAGCCACTTCGTCCAGCTCTTCCCGGGATAATACAAGCATGTTTAACACATATAGTTAATATTGTTAACAAGTTAAAGGTGTTTAAAGATAATACAAGCATGTTTAACACATATAGTTAATATTGTTAATAAGTTAAAGGTGTTTAAAGATAACACAAGCATGTTTAACACATATAGTTAATATTGTTAATAAGTTAAAGGTGTTTAAAGATAATACAAGCATGTTTAACACATATAGTTAATATTGTTAACAAGTTAAAGGTGGTTAAAGATAATACAAGCATGTTTAACACATATGGATTATTTTCTTTCATGAAGACAAGAATATAAGTTGGTGTATTACCTGATTGTGATGACTTGCATTGATTGGAATCAGACAGTGGTGCTGATAATGTCCGCATTTTCGAATGGAGGAGAAAAAAAGTCCTCCTTTCTGTCCAATACCACATAAAATTGGTTGGTTTTTGGCATCTTATTTGTCCAGCTTCCGTTCTCCTTTGTATACACTTTACAAGAAATACATTGTCGGCAAACTCCGTAGCTTGCTAGCTTGTGCACGCCAGCTTTCTGAGACTCTTATTTTGTTAGCGCAGGCAGGATGAAGCAGAGCTGTTATTGTGCAACTGTGCAGTCGGTCTTTGGAGTTTTGACGACAGGTACGGCGCCAGAGTCTGTTGAAATAAAGTGTTTCTCGCCTTCCTGTCGGTAATTTTAATGAGCTGGCAGCAGCCAGCGTCATCTCAGAAGACCCTCGGGTGCCGTGAATGTCAATCAAGTGACGGAAGTGACGTCATAGTGAAGATTTATGATCGCTCATTTTTAGGACTATTTTTTTAATGCCTGGCTGGTGATCGACCGGTAGCTCGCGATCGACGTAATGAGCACCCCTGCACAACAAAGACAAGATATTTGATGTTCAAACTCATACACTTTATTTTTTTTTTTGCAAGTAAAAATTAACTTAGAATTTCATGGCTGCAAAACGTGCCAAAGTAGTTGAGAAAAGGCATGTTCACCACTGTGTTGTATCACCTTTTCTTTTAACAACACTCAATAAACGATTGGGAACTGAGGAAACTAATTGTTTTAGCTTTGAAAGTGGAATTCTTTCCAATTCTTGTTTTATGTAGAGCTACAGTCGTTCAACAGTCCGGGGGTCTCCGCTGTCGTATTTTACGCTTCATAATGCGCCACACATTTTCGATGGGAAACAGGTCTGGACTGCTGGCGGGCCAGGAAAGTACCCACACTCTTTTTTTATGAAGCCACGTTGTTGTTACACGTGCTGAATGTGGCTTGGCATTGTCTTGCTGAAATAAGCAGGGGCGTCCATGAAAAAGACGGCGCTTAGATGGCAGCATATGTTGTTCCAAAACCTGTATGTACCTTTCAGCATTAATGGTGCCTTCACAGATGTGTAAGTTACCCATGCCTTGGGCACTAATGCACCCCCATACCATCACAGATGCTGGCTTTTGAACTTTGCGTCGATAACCGTCTGGATGGTTCGCTTCCCCTTTGGTCCGGATGACACGATGTCGAATATTTCTAAAAACAATTTGAAATGTGGACTCTCCAGACCACAGAACATTTTTCCACTTTGCATGAGTCCATCTTAGATGATCTCGGGCCCAGAGAAGCCGGCGGCGTTTCTGGATGTTGTTGATAAATGGCTTTCGCTTTGCATAGTAGAGCTTTAACTTGCACTTACAGATGTAGCGACAAACTGTATTTAGTGACAGTGGTTTTCTGAAGTGTTCCTGAGCCCATGTGGTGATATCCTTTAGAGATTGATGTCGGTTTTTGATACAGTGCCATTTAGGGATAGAAGGTCACGGTCATTCAATGTTGGTTTCCGGCCATGCCGCTTACGTGGAGTGATTTCTCCAGATTCTCTGAACCTTTTGATGATATTATGGACCGTAGATGTTGAAATCCCTAAATTTCTTGGAATTGCACTTTGAGAAACGTTGTTCTTAAACTGTTTGACTATTTGCTCACGCAGTTGTGGACAAAGGGGTGTACCTCGCCCCATCCTTTCTTGTGAAAGACTGAGCATTTTTTGGGAAGCTGTTTTTATACCCAATCATGGCACCCACCTGTTCCCAATTAGCCTGCACACCTGTGGGATGTTCCAAATAAGTGTTTGATGAGCATTCCTCAACTTTATCAGTATTTATTGCCACCTTTCCCAACTTCTTTGTCACGTGTTGCTGGCATCAAATTCTAAAGTTAATGATTATTTGCAAAAAAAAAAATGTTTATCAGTTTGAACATCAAATATGTTGTCTTTGTAGCATATTCAACTGAATATGGGTTGAAAATGATTTGCAAATCATTGTATTCCGTTTATATTTACATTTAACACAATTTCCCAACTCATATGGAAACGGGGTTTAAATGTCACGCGGAGCAGAGAGGTAACGACATGGGTAACGTTAGCTGTGGTGCGAGTGGTAATACGAGAAAAAGAAGGTGCGAATCTGGTAACAAATGAAGGAAGAATGAATTCCCAAGAAAAACAGCAGGGGGTCCATCGTCTGGCGGTGGTTTGGCTTCAAGTGGGAATATGTCGAGCAGACAACCGTAATTTGTCAAGTGTGGGGCAAAAGCGTTGCTACAAAAAGTAGCATTACTGCTAATTTGTAGCATCATTTGAAAAGTCACCCGCTAGAGAATGAAGAGTGCTTACTCCGCATGTCAACATCTCCGTTCGGTGCCACACCCACAAAATGCCGAGGCAACCATTTCCACATCAACACCGTATGAAAAAAATAGTCAACAACAGAAGGAGATAACGTCCGCAGGAACCTACCACATAGTGAAGGACATACACTATTTGAGTTCCTATTATGCAGCTAATTTTTATTTGACACTTATTGAAATATCTTGTGTGACATCATGCACAAAAGTGCACTTTATTTGTTTTTAACTATTGTAGTGGCGTTCTGTACAAAAAGTGCACTTTAATTTAGTGTTGTTTTGATATGTCATCTTAGTGACATCATGCACAAAAGTGCACTAATAGCTTGTTTTAAAATGTCTCTGACAATCTTGCACTTTCTGTTTTGAAATGACATGAATGTTTGTGCCACTGCTTAATAACTGTTTGATAAATACACTTTTAGTTGTGATTTCCCTCTCTGCATGAAAGTTTAAAAGTAGCATATATTAATGCAGTATGAAGAAGAATGTTTTAATGTAGACACATAGAATCATCATACTGCTGTGATTATATGCATCAAGTGTTCATTCAAGGCAAAGGCAAAATATGGAGATATATATCGTGTATCGTGACATGGCCTAAAAATATCGAGATATTAAAAAAAGGCCATATCGCCCAGCCTTAACTGGCGACAAAGTAAACAAAAACAGAATGCTGGACGACAGCAAAGACTTACTGCGGAGCAAAGACGGTGTCCATGACAATCAACAATGTCCCCACAAAGAAGGATAAAAACAACTGAAATATTATTGTGATATGTATTGTGGCACAAGTATAGTGATACGTATTGTGACAAGAGTATCTTGATATGTATCGTATTGTGACAAAAGTATCTTGATACATATCGTATTTTGACAAAAGTATCTTGATACGTATCAAATTGGGACTAAAGTATCTTGATCCGTATCGTATTGGGACTGAAGTATCTCGATATCTATAGTATTGTGACTAAAGTATCTCGATACGTATCGTATTGGGACTAAAGTATCTCGATACGTATCGTATTGGGACTAAAGTATCTCAATACGTATCGTATTGTGACTAAAGTATCTCGATAGGTTTCGTTTTGTGACTAAAGTATCTCGATACCTATCGTATTGTGACTAAAGTATCTCGATACCTATCGTATTGTGACTAAAGTATCTCGATACCTATAGTATTGTGACTAAAGTATCTCGATACGTATCGTATTGGGACTAAAGTATCTCGATACGTATCGTATTGGGACTAAAGTATCTCAATACGTATCGTATTGTGACTAAAGTATCTCGATACCTATCATATTGTGACTAAAGATTCTCGATACGTATCGTATTGGGACTAAATTATCTCGATACGTATCGTATTGGGACTAAAGTATCTCGATACGTATCGTATTGGGACTAAAGTATCTCAATACGTATTGTATTGTGACTAAAGTATCTCGATACCTATCGTATTGTGACTAAAGTATCTCGATACGTATCGTATTGTGACTAAAGTATCTCGATACGTATCGTATTGTGACTAAAGTATCTTGATACGTATTGTATCGTATTGGGACTAAAGTATCTCGATACGTATCGTATTGTGATTAAAGTATCTTGATACGTATCGTATCGTATTGGGACTAAAGTATCTCGATATGTATCGTATTGGAACTAAAGTATCTCGATACGTATCGTATTGGGACTAAAGTATCTTGATACGTATCGTATTGTGACTAAAGTATCTCGATATGTTTCGTTTTGTGACTAAAGTATCTCGATACCTATCGTATTGTGACTAAAGTATCTCGAAACCTATCGTATTGTGACTAAAGTATCTCGATACCTATCGTATTGGGACTAAAGTATCTCGATACCTATCGTATTGTGACTAAAGTATCTCGATACCTATCGTATTGTGACTAAAGTATCTCGATACCTATCGTATTGTGACTAAAGTATCTCAATACGTATCGTATTGGGACTAAAGTATCTCGATACGTATCGTATTGGGACTAAAGTATCTCGATACCTATCGTATTGTGACTAAAGTATCTCGATACCTATCGTATTGTGACTAAAGTATCTCGATACCTATCGTATTGTGACTAAAGTATCTCGATACCTATCGAATTGTGACTAAAATATCTCGATACGTATTGTTTTGTGATTAAAGTATCTCGATACCTAACGTATTGTGACTAAAGTATCTTGATACGTATCGTATTATACGATAAGTATCGAGATACTTTAGTCTCAATACAATAGGTATCGAGATACTTTAGTCACAATACTATTGTGACTATAGTATCTTGATACCTATCGTATTGTGACTAAAGTATCTCGATACCTATTGTATTGTGACTAAAGTATCTCGATACTTATCGTATTGTGACTATACGTATCGAGATACTTTAGTCACAATACGATACGTATCAAGATACTTTAGTCACAATACGTTAGGTATCGAGATACTTTAATCACAAAACGATACGTATCGAGATATTTTAGTCCCAATACGATACGTATCGAGATACGTTAGTCACAATACGATAGGTATCGAGATACTTTAGTCACAATACGATAGGTATCGAGATACCTTAGTCCAAATACGATACGTATCGAGATACTTTAGTCACAATACGATAGGTATCGAGATACTTTAGTCACAATACGATAGGTTTCGAGATACTTTAGTCACAATACGATAGGTTTCGAGATACTTTAGTCACAATACGATAGGTTTCGAGATACTTTAGTCACAATACGATAGGTTTCGAGATACTTTAGTGACTAAAGTATCTCGAAACCTATCGTATGTGACTAACGTATCGAGATACGTTAGTCACAATACGATAAGTATCGAGATACTTTAGTCACAATACTATTGTGACTATAGTATCTTGATACCTATCGTATTGTGACTAAAGTATCTCGATACCTATTGTGATTAAAGTATCTCGATACCTAACGTATTGTGACTAAAGTATCTTGATGCGTATTGTATTGCGCCTCAAGTATCGTAATACGTGCTGTATTGCAAAGTCCTTGCCAGTACCCAGACCTACGTGGTATCGATACTATCAATGTTTGGACCGATCGGCACTCCCTACTCTGTGTGTGTTTCAGGGGCTTCGCTGTTCCTGGAGGAAGAGTCGGCCAACGCTTTCCTGTCCCGCTCATTGCTGTACAACAGCTGGGACTTTGAGTTGGTGGTGCCTGACAACCTGGAAAGGGAATGTCGAGAGGAGATTTGCACGTTCGAAGAAGCCAGAGAAATCTTTGAGGACAACGCTCAAACGGTAATACTCCTCTCTGCAGTACATTCATACATGCTCATCTGTTTACAAGTTTTACATGGCAAAGTTACTCACGGTTATATTTAATCCACGCTACGTACTCTGGAGTCACACCAGTCTCTGTGGCATCATGTGACCAAGTGGAGGTCTGTCATTCACCTTTCTTTCCTTTCCATGTGCAGCAAGCATTTTGGGAAGACTACATCCAAGCCCACGGTAATTACTTTGCATTTTGTGTAAATATGGCCCAGCAGCACGATCATAATCCAGGGTGTCCCTGAAGTGGAAACGGCGTCCCCTGTTGAAATGAACTCAAATCAATTTAATCAGCACAATTAACACGTAACATGCATTTTAAAAAGAAAAACAAACATTAACGTAATTGTGACAGTCTCTCACTGTCGTCCGGGTTCCATGGACCACCAAAGAGGGACATGACTGCGGCAGATTTATCACTTTGTTTATGTTTCGATAAACCTTCTGTGCAGGTTGGGTCGCATTTCAGCTCCTCTTCCCTCGAACCGCTCGCTCCTCCGGTTGCTTTTCATCCGCCCTCGTCTTCATCTCGCTCTTGGTCGCTTCCGCTTTTCATGCAGTGCTCGTGTCTCTCCAACTCCTTCAGCCTCATCGTTCTCGGCTGCCGCCCTTTTACACACTGGGAGGGGATTACACAATTGTGCCCAGCCAGGCGACCCACGCACCTGACGTTTATTACGGCGTCAGCCCCGGCGTGCCCCGCCTCGCTGTCGGTCTGCCAGCCACGCCTACCCACAGTCCTCCACCGCCAGACGCAAGCCGGGACTCCGACCGGCTGGGCCTACTCCCCCGCACCCTTTTTGAGGGAGCAAGATTACACAATTGTGCCCAGCCGGGCGATCCTCGCATCTGATGTTTATTACGGCGTGGATCCCAGCGCGCCCCGCCTCGCCGCTGGCCCGCCGGCCACGCCGCCATCTCGGAGTCGGCCCCGGCGTGCCCCGCCTCGCTGTCGGTCTGCCGGCCACGCCTCCCCACAGTCCTCCACCGCCAGACGCAAGCCGGGACTCCGACCGGCTGAGTCCACTCCCCCCCCCTTTTTGAGGGAGCGGGATTACACAATTGTGCCCAGCCGAGCGATCCACGCATCTGATGTTTATTATGGCGTCGATCCCAGCGCCCCGCCTCGCCCCTGGCCCGCCGGCCACGCCTTCTCGCCGCCATCTTGGAGTCGGCCCCGGCGTGCCCCGCCTCGCTGTCGGTCTGCCGGCCACGCCTCCCTACAGTCCTCCACTGCCAGACGCAAGCCGGGACTCCGACCGGCTGAGCCTACTCCCCCGCCCCCTTTTTGAGGGAGCGGGATTACACAATTGTGCCCAGCTGGGCGATCCACGCACCTGACGTTTATTACAGTGTCGATCCCGGTGCGCCCCACCTTGCCGCTGGCCCGCCGGCCATGCCTCCTCGCCGCCATCTCTGAGTCGGCCCCGGCGTGCCCCGCCTCGCTGTCCTTCTGCCGGCCACGCCTCCCCACAGTCCTCCACAGCCAGACGCAAGTTGGGACTCCAACCGGCTGAGCCTACCCCCCCCCCCCCCTCCCCCCTTTTTTTTGAGGGAGCGGGATTACACAATTGTGCCCAGCCGGGCGATCCACGCAACTGACATTTATCACGCCTCCTCACCGCCATCTCGGAGTCGGCCCCGGCGTGCCCCGCCTTGCTGTCGGTCTGCCGGCCACGCCTCCCCACAATAACATAATGCAGCATAATAACATAATTCAACCTTTTCTGAGCCAAGGCACATTTTTTTCATTGAAAAAATTCTGAGGCACAATTACATATTTAAAACATTTATAATTTTTATTATATATATATATATATATATATATATATATATATATATATATATATATATATATATATATATATATATATATAATTCGTTATCAGAAATTATTAGTTAAATATAACATATGTATGTATAATATACATATTATATATGTATAATAGAAAATATTATTTTTTCAAGTATGTAATTCTACATATTTAAAAATAATTAAGGTAATTTGCTATTATTAATTAAAAAAAACGATATATATAATTTTTAAATATGTAATTGTACATTCATTATTTTTAAATTTGCACAATTATATTTATATTTATTTTATATATATATACATATATATATATATATATATATATAATTATATACATATTTTTAATACATATATATATATAATTAAATATATAGTTAAATTAAATATAATGTTTTATATATATATATATATGTATATATATATATACATATTTTTATTTTTGTTGTTGTTGTTGTAAATATATATATTTGTGCATATTTAAAAATAATTAATGTACAATTACATATTTAAAAAAAAATATATATATATATATGTAGGTTTTTTAAATTAATTATTTCTGATTAATAATAGCAAATTACATTATTTTTTAAATATGTACAATTACATATTTAAAACATTTATATTTTTCATTATATATTTATTAAATATATATAATTATTATTTATCAGAAATTATTAGTTAAATATAACATATGCATGTATTATATATAAATATAT
Organism: Nerophis lumbriciformis; assembly: GCF_033978685.3. Taxonomy (NCBI): domain Eukaryota; kingdom Metazoa; phylum Chordata; class Actinopteri; order Syngnathiformes; family Syngnathidae; genus Nerophis; species Nerophis lumbriciformis. The sequence continues at coordinate 35,343,939 of NC_084569.2, read as the reverse complement.
ATTATACAGGCATATAATATAATATTGTGTGTGTGTGTATATATATATATATGTATATATATATATATATATATATATATATATATATATATATATATATATATATATATATATATATATATATATATATATATATATATATATATATATATATAAAACATGTGTACAGAATATTGAAAGTCCAGACTTTAGAGACACCCTGTATTATATTTCACATTTCTGTGTGCATATATTTGTGTATTCCCTTTTTACAATATGTTGTATTTTTCCTACCAATGACATACATTTACTAAGTGCATGCAGAAGATTTGAACCGTTTATGGACATTGCATCTTCTGACATGTTCCCATGCTGTGTTTAAAGAATTTGCGCCCAGAGTGGACACGTCAGGTCTGATCGCAGGGATCCTTGCACTAGTTGTGTGCGCTGTCATCGCCACTGTGCTGGGCATCTACTGCTACATGTCCAAGAAGCGAGGTGGAAGGAGACCCGTGCAGTAAGTTGACGCCAACATACCATTTTTCAGCCTGTTACACAGCGCAGCAGCATGGATCGCACCTTGTTGCTAGGCAGAATTGACCGATTACTTGACATCATGTCACATTAATTAAAAAATATGGACTGAGTATTGAATAATGCGATTAATAACACATCATCAAATAAAGTGAACTCCTTGTGTGTAATTTTCTTTGTCTTCTATTAGAATGCCACAAGATGGACATCAAGGCCCGGAAATGGTGCCCCTGGCAACCATCCCAGGTTTGCCCAGCTACAACGAGGCCCTACACCGCAGTGGGATGCACGATGCCCCGCCGCCGCCTTATTCAGGGTAAGTGAATGTTCATGTTGATCCGAGATATCCCAAACCACAAAGCAATCTTTAGTTGTTCTCTGGTGCAATAAAACAACCTATTGTATTATTAAAAAGGTGGAAGAAAAGCACAGTATCGCTCATCACGATGATATCACTCCATGTACAGTATCGCTGCAAAAAGACCATTTATGTAATCAGGCAAAATCACGAGGGTTAGAAAACACACGATTTTTCTTCATTTGGAAAACACAAAATAGCGAGGGATGGTCTGATCCGATACTAGCTAAATGTACTGTATTGGATATCTATATGAAAAAGCTTATGTGTTTAAAGTAGCAGTATTGCATTGTGGGTAATCGAATGTCGATCCTTCAGAGGAGCAGAATATTTGTTGCATATATATATATATATATATATATATATATATATATATTTTTTTTTTTTTTTTTTATATTTTTTTTTATGTCTTTAATAGTAAAAGTACATGTGTGTGTATATATATATATATTTTTTTTTAATAATTTTTTTATGTCTTTAATAGTAAAAGTACATGTGTGTATGTATATATATATATATATATATATATATATATATATATATATATATATATATATACATATATATGTACTTTTACTATTAAAGACATTAAAATATATATATATATATA